>NW_019738361.1:242211-277890 GCF_002891405.2 Cryptotermes secundus
ATATATATATAAAACACGTAAGGTAAAGTTGTCCCTGTGCTCAACGAATTTAAACACTACGCCACGAAGGTGTATGGGGGAGTGGATGTACAGATCCACATTTTCTTCACCTCGGCACTAGTTAGAGGTGAGTGATCTGCTTCACGCCCCGACCGCATTACCCCCGGTACCCATTTCATAGGAGGTTGGGTTGACCCCAGAGCCGGTCTGGATGATTGGAGAAAATTGCTGACCCTACCGGGACTCGAACTCGGACTCCTTGGTCGTCCAGCCCGTAGCCAGTCACTATAACGACTACGCTACCCTGGGTCAATATATATATTCCAAATTTATTCCCTTCGATTCTACATCCCNAAAATATATTTGACGTTAATTTCTTAAATAAACAAATTTATTATCGTAAAGTCAGTTATAATATTAAAACAATTCGAAGGATCATAAGTCACATCTACTGTTTATGACTGCCACAGTGATATCCTCAGATTCCGTACAGGCTAATCCTGATCCCAAAGAACTGCACACTGAGTTAGCAGGTCAACCTGGAAACATAATTTTGCTCTGACTGTTCTGTGTTACTCATCTCTTCATGTCAATATCTGCATACACACTCAAATACAGTTAAACAAGGGAGTTCCATTTATTCTTGTGTAGCCTCGCATATAGCTAAGTGCATTATGTTTGGAAATAACCAGATGCTGGTATGTTTCATCAAATAGCTAACGTATAATTGGTCCGTATTCCTGCAAATGAGAATTTTTCGTTTTTGGTCAGAGTATAATCAGTGGTTCCCAACATTCTAATTAACAGTCCGCTAAAATAGCCTTGCGTTCCCCGATGACAGGTACATCATTTATCTTGCATTGCAGAGTACAGACAGTAGCCTGAATCAGTGTTCCACAGAACCCCTGGAACCTCCGGGTTCCGTATGAAAATTCCATTACAATATAAAGAAATTATAACTTAATACATTGGCGTATACAACCGTTGCTAGGCAAAAGATCTCCAAACAAACGAGTACAGCCGTTACTATGGAATATGCGAAAAAACAAATGGGCATTTCTGAGCAACGGCTCGGCGAATATTTTCCCGCGGAAACGAACACGCACGCAACAGTTGAAGAACAGTGTTTTCCATGTGGCGCGCGCAGCGGAGTAATAAAGAAGAGAACTGGGACAACCAATCCAGTTGAGCTCCGCAAGGGAGGATGAGAAGTGATGGCGCTATAGTTGAGTTGACAGTTAATAAGAGTTCTGCACGGATGACTGTGGCAACAGAACCTGAGCGCGAGAAGCTGAAGAATCTCTACTGTCAGAAGCCGTTGCCCGGAAACGTCTAGTGAAGACTGAGAAGATTTAGCGTATGCTAGTGATTTGTAAATCGTGGAGATCAGCAATAGCGTTATAATTATTTGTAGTTGCAAGTCATGTGTATAAGTGGTCAATAAATTCTTTCACCAATCCAAACTCCGTCCCTAAATACGTTACAATATTATTACTACAAACTTCATCTAAAATAAGTTTATTGTATAATTTATTTACATTATAAATTTCATTTTCAAAAGAAGGGATTAATAAACTAAAGTGTTTTTAGTCAGGAAAAAGTTTTAACAAGAAGTGCAGTACTTCTCTGTATTACAAGTCTACAACCTCATATTGAAATCGAACTCTTCGATCAATTAGTTGTACTTTATACGTGTATGTACAGTCTATCCTATTACGCAGTTCGAAAGTGGTGCTCTTTCTCCTAAATTCTCGCTCTGCTGTTTTCTCCTAATAACTTCGCACCGTCAACACATGAGAGGAACCTCATTTCAGAAGAAAACATCAATTCCCTTATTAACACTTTTTCTTATCACCCACATTTCACGTTCTTCATCCAACTGAATGAGCTATTATTGTTAAGACGTTTTATGTGCGTATATTAAGAGTTCTCCCTTTAATGTTCTTTTCATGACACCACATACAGAGTTAACGAAAGTTACTCCGACAAATTATTAAGTTCTACAATGTTCTTGCAAGATGCCTGCTTGTTTACACGTGCAGTGACAAATGTTTGCAGCTTGTACCTTATTTAATGATGTCGGGAGCTCATTTTATTAGGAAACCCGGAAAGAAAGAGAACAGTAGAGAACCTAGACTTAGTTAAATAATAATATTAAAATGGGTCTCAAAGTAATGGAATGGATTCTTCTGGCTTAGGGCTCTTCTGAACACGATAATGGACATTCGGATTCCATTAAACACTGGTAATTACTTGAGTAGCTGTGCAACTGAACTGAAGAAGAACTGAATTTAGTTGGCTTCTTCGTTGGTTTATCGGTTGTCTAGTTACTTTGTTGTTGGTTAGTTAGTAAGCTGGTTAATTGGACCGTGCCATAGCTCAAGCGGTTAGTCGCTGGCTTCCCATCGCGGCGGCCCGGGTTCGATCCCTGGTCTGGTCAAGTGGGATTTGTGGTGGACTAAGTGGCGCTGGGGTAGGTTTTCTCCGAGTACTTCGGTTTCCCCTGCCAATCTTCATTCCACAAATTGCTCCACAATCACCCTCACCTATCATCTGGGGCTGGTACAATAGGTCAGAAGTGGCCGCAGTACAAGGGACTTAGTCCCACCCCACTAGCAATAAAAAAACTGGTTAATTGTTCGTATGGTGACATGACATGGGTATATATATCGGACGGGTTTCTACACTGTCTCCTTTAATAAAATGGTAGTCAAGATTTTGAGAGTCGGCAGTGGGAGCTTGCGAATTAGTGCGGAACCCGAGTCACTGCTGAGCCCTGTATACATCTTACATTCGCAAGGTTCAGACTTCACCAGAAACAACGAGTGCGGAAAATTCAACAGTGGGACTAAACCTCCAGATGCAGGGGTCCCGAGAAGTACAGAAGTTTGGCTTTTTCATCACCACCTCGGTAAATTATGGCTTACCCTTTCTATTCTGGTTGGAGGAAAGATGGTTTGTATGACATTCAGCATACAAACTCCGTGATTTTAGTCCGCAAGCGAACTATACCTACCGAGCGACCGCCGCTTGTCGGCGAAGTTAGTGCCAACTTTACCGGATAGAGGGTGTCACGTGGTCAGCGTAAAGAATCCCCATGGCCGTTAATCTCAGTTTTCTAGACCGGAACTGCTATTACCGTGAAATAGCTCCTCAATTTTCCTCATGAGGCTGAGTGGACCCCGTTCCAGACCCACTACTTCTCAGAAAATCTGGTAGCGCCGGGAATCGAACTCAGACGTCTGGATCTGTAGCCAAGAACTCTGACCACTAGACCACAGAGGCGGTAATGGCATTCAACAATGCAATATCAAATGCACCGGTTCCTTTAAAGTTTAATTATATTAAAGGAAGAAAACTTTCGATAATCTTCCAAGTATAAGGATGGATGTGATCTATTTTAAGGTACTATCCTAGCATTCTTGTAGACGAATTGAGCAAACCGTGGATAAACCTCAGGCAAGATATTTTCGATGTCGAAACCGGACACCCCCAAACGCAATTCTGAACTTTTAACGTTTAAGCAAATTTGGTCGGTCATATCTCGGAAAATAAATGAAACGTATGAGCTTGTGCGTGCTCTGTGTGTGTTTGCGTGATTGCAGTTGTGCGCGTGTGGGTGCATATGAGCTCCCCCCACCACCACCACCACCACCACCACCATTTGAATCATTAAATCGATTTTCGTGAAACTCCTGAGAAGCATCGAGCCATGCAAACTTGTATCGTAGGCATATCCATTCAAACTCCACCTGCAAAATCTTTTAACTATTGGACAAGGAAATTTCTGAAGTGGAAAAGAAAACTAGGAACATGTATTCGAGTATACATAAAACGTCTATATTAAAGCAAGTGTCACGTGACTTCGAACAAAGCCAAGAGTAACCTTGAATGCGCAGAAGAAAAATTTCAGACGAGGGGGTGGGTTCGAGGGTGTGAGAAGTGACAGGCGGCCAGTTGTAGAACACCTCCCATAACGAGTAATTCGCATAAGGAGCAAAACAAATTGTAAAAAAAAAATGACTCGCTTAACGAGCGACGTTTCGCATAACGAGTGGCGAGAGGGGAAGTCCCGGATTGTGCGCCTGCTACATCAGTTTGTGTTTAGCACTCGTTCCGCTAGCATCTTAGGGTCGCTTGTGATCACACATTTTTCCAAACTTGTGTTCAGACATATTATTTGTGATTTTTTTTTTTGCAAAGTTTAATAACCCTTGCAAAAATGTCCCTGAAGAAAAAGCCGCAAAAAGACAGCCATAAGAGAATAAAAATAACCGTAGAAATGAAACGTAAAATCATTGAAAAGCGAGAACGAGGTGTGAGCGTGGCTGATCTAGCACGCACATACAGTCGGTCTACATCAACGATTTGCACGATTTGGAGTTGCATTGTGTTTCACAGCAAGAAGTTGTGGAGGAGAGTTTGTCAGAGGAGGAGGAGGAGGAGGTAACAGCAAAGCAACAATCTTCTGGCGCAATAAGAGAAATGCTGAGAGCATGGGAAACTGTTGCATCGTACATTGAGAAGCATCACCTTAATAAGGCAGTGGCTATGCGCGCTACAATTTTAATTAATGATAATGCTGTGTCGCATTTTCACCAAATTTTGAAGCGTCGACAAAAACAAATGTCTCTAGACAGCTTTCTAGTAAAAAGAATTAGATATGTATCATAAATAATAAACTAATTATTTCGATTTTTTTTTTTCTGCAAATCGAATTCGCATTCCAGGTTGGTTCATTCCGCATAGAAGAAAAGATGAAGATGATTCACGCTCCTAAACAATGTATATATAATTTTCTTTGAATAAACGTTATACATAAAATTTTCTGAGTATTTTTTTCGGCATGGAACGCATTATCGTATTTTACATTAATTTATATGGGAAAAATTGTTTCGCTTAACGAGTGTTTCGCATTACGAGTAGATTCTGGAACGGGTTATGCTCGTTAAGCGAGGTTCCACTGTATTTCCAAATGACTCATAGACTATCAGTTCTACCTGTTGACTCGCGCGCCGGCTACCAACATATCGATCAGGGGCCGGATGCATCACGTCACACAGACGGATAAGGAGACTCGTCTCACAGGACTGCTCGACTTCCAGCTTCATTAAGAGTTTACAAATAGCTTGGAGCGCATTATGGCAGATTTGTAACTATATCAGTGACAGATACAAACCACCATGTCATAGCCAGACCGTCTAACGACCTCATAGCCTTATACACAGACAGAAAATTCATGGGGATATACTAACCCGATGAGACGACGTGGTACCAGGTCCTGGGCGGTGGTCATTAGTCTGGGTGTATGTGAATAGGATTTGTTAATTCTAATTTAAGTAATCGCCTTGTGAATTAGTGTGGACCACGAACTATCTGATTAATTGCAAGATGGGTAATTAGGGAATCTCCATACAGGGTGTCCCAGGAGGAAAGTTCAATATTTTTGGAGGTCATAGTATCAGTCAACCTAAGCAAAGAATACCATATATGTATATGTGTCCTATTCCGAACAGTTTCCGAGATAGAGCTGTTACACGGTACAGTAGACTGTACACTGTACAGGCGAGCAATACGCGATGCCCCCACACGAGTTGCACCGAGATAGAGCTATTTCACTGTACTGTACACTGTACAGGCGAGCAATACGCGATGCCCCCACACGAGTTGCACCGAGATAGAGCTATTTCACTGTACTGTACACTGTACAGGCGAGCAATACGCGATGCCCCCACACGAGTTGCACCGAGATAGAGCTATTTCACTGTACTGTACACTGTACAGGCGAGCAATACGCGATGCCCCCACACGAGTTGCACCGAGATAGAGCTATTTCACTGTACTGTACACTGTACAGGCGAGCAATACGCGATGCCCCCACACGAGTTGCACCGAGATAGAGCTATTTCACTGTACTGTACACTGTACAGGCGAGCAATACGCGATGCCCCCACACGAGTTGCACCGAGATAGAGCTATTTCACTGTACTGTACACTGTACAGGCGAGCAATACGCGATGCCCCCACACGAGTTGCACCGAGATAGAGCTATTTCACTGTACTGTACACTGTACAGACGCGCAACACGCCATGTCCTCACACGAGTTGCACCGAGATAGAGCTGTTTCATTGCACCGTACACTGTGCAGACGAGCAACACGCATTGTTCTCACACGAGTTGCACCGAGATATAGCTGTTTCACTGCACAGTACACTGTACACTGTACAGACGAGCAACACGCCATGTCCTCACACGAGTTGCACCGAGATAGAGCTATTTCACTGTACAGTACACTGTACACTGTACAGACGAGCAACACGCCATGTCCTCACTCGAGTTGTACCGAGATACGCAAGTTGCGAAGTGCATTGATGTTGATAGTGGAATTTTCGAAAATTTATTATACTAGGTAAACTGTACCAACTTTGTCACTTGAACAATAAATGCCGGTATTAGAAACAGTACACAATATCTCTTTCTTATCAACAGTTTTGGAACTGTACAGTGAAACAGCTCTATCCCGGAAACCGTTCAGAACAGGACACATGTACATATACACTTAAAATGGCCGATATTATGACCTCCAAAGTATTGACCTTTCCTCCTGGAACACATTGTATGTCATTTAGCCAAGTAGATATTTACCGACGTTCCAGAGGAACCCGCTGCCTCATCTTCAGAGTGGAAAAATGGGCCCAAATCATGAATGTGGGATATGGTAAGGAAGCATGGGGACAGAGAGAGCGAGTAAACTGACCGGTACCCTGAAATAATTAATAGGTATTAAGGGGAAAAGTGAAATAATATGTTATACCCTGAATCTCAAGGCAGTATTCTTCTCCGAAACTCCGGTAAATATCCACCAAACTACAAAGGTGTCACGCTACAGAAGGTTAACCCTCACTAAAATTTTCAAAAATTGAGAAGAAGAGACAGATATGTTACCCTCTACGTCGACATGTTTGGTGATTAGAAATAAAAGCAGTAAGTGATATAGACAAGTATTGGTACGGATGTGGGAGCTAGATCAACTGAAGAGGCTTCTGATATTCATTCATGAGTAATCTGTCAGACGACAGGTCCACAGTCCCCTCCAAAACAGTTCCTCCATTTAATGCGATCTAGAGCTTTCTCCTTCAAATGAGAATATCCTCTTCTGTCCCCAAGGTCATCCAGCATTTTCTTACGTCTTCTTCCTCGTCTTCTGGTCACTTCTATCCGCCCCTCTATCTTTCCTTCAATAACTTCTTTTAGAAGGCAGTTACTGCGTAAGATATGACCAATCCAATTAGCCTTCCGTTTTCTTATTTCGTGTAGGATATTCCTCTGCTCACTGACTCTAATTAACACTTCTTCATTTCTCACATAATCGGTCCAACTCATCTTCTCCATCGTTCTCCATCACCACATTTCGAAGCTTTCCAGTTGTTTCTGATCTACTGCCCTAAGTGTCCAAGTTTCAGCCCCATACAAAGCGATGCTCCAAACGTAGC
The DNA here is from genome assembly GCF_002891405.2 of Cryptotermes secundus. Lineage (NCBI taxonomy): Eukaryota > Metazoa > Arthropoda > Insecta > Blattodea > Kalotermitidae > Cryptotermes > Cryptotermes secundus. The sequence continues at coordinate 249,706 of NW_019738361.1, forward strand.
ATTTCACTAGTTTCTTTCTCAAATTTAAGTCCAATTTGCTGGTAAAAAGATTCTTCTTCTTGCTAAATGCAGCTTTTGCCATGGCAATCCTCGATTTAATTTCACAAGTACAACTTCCATATAAAAAAACAACTGCTTTCATTTCTAATCATCAATTAGAAATATAATCACCGAATATCAGAAATTAAAGCAATATAATATGTACGTGTACATTTGCTTAGTATAGATGCTAGAGGCTCCTTCAAGTGAACAACACTCCTACTTTACGAACAAGATCCTCTACTCGTATCTGCTTCACGTCCTCCGGCCGGATTACTGCTGCACGCTTGAACATAAGAGGCCGACTTTCAGCGTCTCAGAAGAAGACTTAGAGACTCTGTCTGATCTTTATTGCTTTCTTCTCCCCTTTTTATCTTCTTGTATTCTTCTCTGTGCCCCGGCCACCGCATGAGGAGACTTCCCTCTGCGAGATGTCCCGTCTCCCCGTTCCAAGCAACAAGCAACTCTTCTATGTGGTCTGATTGCTTAGCGATGTTATTTATTTGCTTTAAAAAACACTTTAGAAGTATTTGCGTTACATAAAGGGAAAATATATGAAAATGTGTGGGGCTGAGTTTTTGCCTACACTGAGAGAGAGAATGCAAGCATGTAGCTACGCTGAGAGAGAGAGAGAGAGAATGGAAGCATGTAGCTACGCTGAGAGAGAGAGAGATAGAATGAAAGCATGTAGCTACGCTGAGAGAGAGAGAATGAAAGCATGTAGCTACGCTGAGAGAGAGAGAATAAAAACATGTAGCTATACAAAGGGAACAATGAAAGCATGTAGCTACACTGAAATAGACAATGAACACATATAGCTATACTGAACGATACAATTAACGCATATAGCTATACTGTGGACAACTAGTAACCAGCACAAAATTTAATCACTTATGTCTGTACAAGGTTGAATTCGCTTGATGGCAAAAGCATGGTGAATGCTCAACAAGATATTAGGTTTGGAATCGAACTAGTGTCCCCCAACTTTAAATATTAAAATCTGTGGTGGCGGACGTGCGCATTTCTGGGCATTTTCCTGAAGAAACTAAGCAAAATTGCGAAAATGTGAACAAGAGTAGTAAGTGAGCGGGCCAAGATTCGAACTGGGTCTCACGAACACAACACTAGGAAGCGCCCACTCAGTGAACTGAACTTTGTTGCAAACAAAGCAATAAAATACATTTTTAGCGATTCGCATGTTTCTTCTTCCATTAATTACACAAAACTTGGCTTACTCCGCTTTCGACAAAAGTAATGATGTAGAAACCTTCGACAGTTGATACATCATCATTACACGACTGAAATGTTCTCAACTAAATCATGGTCCAATAACACTAGACCTATTTGTATTTACAAGATGACAGATTTTCGAGAACAAACTCTTATAGTTATCAAGTGAACAGACCACATCAGACACGGATGCATGATCACAGAGCAGCTGTGTCTCGGAGAGCAGCAGTCTGTGGCGAGTAACGCATCAAACCACGGAGGAATGGCTTAAAACTTCATATATATTCTTAACTTCTGCATTACGTAGATATGTGTAGCCAAATTGAAGCTTCCTCCCCTTTACTCCCGGGGGAAACAGCCACCGACATTAATTGTATAGGAGACTATGCAGCTCCCAGAAGCAGCCTGGACAAGAAAACAAATATCTGGTAACTGGAGGGAGGGGAATCCCCGTATTCCAGCCTGTAACCAATCAATTTAACGACCAACTAATTTAGCCTCCACGGGCTCTGGAATCCCGCCGTTTCAGAAAACACTGAACTGTAGAAGCTTAATGGATTAACATATTCGCAGTACTTACTTACTTACTTACTTACTTATGGAGCTTTTCGATCCCGGTTCAGGTCAAGTGGGATTTGTGGTGGACAAACGGGGGCTGGAGCAAGTTTCTCAGAGTACTTCGGTTTCCCCTGCCAATCTTCATTCCACCAACTGCTCCACAATCACCCTTACCTATCATCTGGGGCTGGTACAATAGGCCAGAAGTAGCCGCAGTACAAGGGACTTAGTCCCACCCCACTAGCAATAAAAAAATTACTTATGGAGCTGAGCCCTTCTTGAGAAGCCGCCAATTGTGAAGCTACTCAAGAACTTCCCAGCCTTTTATGGAACCCGAAGGTTCATTACCGTATTCACAAGAGCCCTCCACTGGTCCCTATCCTGAGCCAAATCAATTCAGTCCATACCATCCCATCCTATCTCTCTAACATCCATTTTAATATTGCCCGCCCACCTGCGTCTTGGTCTTCCCAGTGGCTTCTGGCTTTCCCACCAATATCCTATATCCATTCCTCTCCTCCCCCATTCGTGCTACATGCCCTGTCCATCTCATTCTCGTTCTAATTATACTTGGAGAAGAGTACAGGTTATGAAGCTCCTCATTATGTAGTTTTCTCTAACCTCCTGTCACTTCATCCCTCTTCGGTCCAAATATTCTCCTCAGCACCCTGTTCTCAAACACCCTCAGTCTATGTTCCTCCCTTAATGACAGAGACCAAGTTTCACACCAATACAAAACCACAGGCAAAATTATAATTTTGTATATTCTAATTGTTATGTTTTTGTACAGCAGACGAGAAGACAAAAGGTTCTGAATGCTAGCAGGCTGTATTCACGATACACAGAAACAAAAGACTGCTCTCTCGTTCATGGACTACTATGTTACTTGCGTACATGCAAGGTGTTGGCGCTAGGAAATTCGTTATGGTAAACCGACATCACCTGACTTCAGGGCTTTAATTCGCCATTACATTACTTTATATATATATAAGGTTTCATACATACGTATTATTTTTTATTGGTAGTGGGGTGGGACTAAGTCCCTTACACTGCGCCCACTTCTGGCCTATTGTACCAGCCCCAGATGATAGGCGAGGGTGATTGTGGAGCAATTGATGGAATGAAAATTGGCAGGGGAAACCGAAGTACTCCGAGAAAAACCTGCCCCAACGCCAATTTATCCACCACAAATCCCACTTGACCAGATGCGGGATCGAACCCGGGCCGCCACGGTGGAAAACCAGCGACTAACCGCTTGAGCTATGTATCTGTCGTGATGTAAACTTGTTCCCAAAAATTATTAACTTTCATGCATACATAGAACAGGAATATAAAACTCACCTCATTTCAGTTGTAAACTCGAGGTTACTGGCGAAAGGAAGGAATATTTGTACTGACAGGCAAAAGATGAAGGCAGCTATAATCCAGGAGCTTCACACGCACGCACGCACACACACACGCTTACTCTTTCTTCCTTCAACAGCTACTGGTCTACTCAGGCAGGTACTTGAAAGTCTTGTCTCGCATTAGCACAAGATTGAAATTGTCTGTAGAAGTTGTTTTAAGTTTAAACAACAATAAGTGTGTGAAAAATGTGTCAATACATATATGTTCAAAGGTCCTAATAGGCTAATAACCTTTTATTCACGTGTTACTTCACTGTTCCACTGATGTCATGAGCTATTCCCGCTCTTACGTTCTGTTACATCAGCTAATTTTGTTCATTCGTTTCATAAAACCCCTTCCTAATTACGCCTACAAATAAATATTTTTAAGAGATTAGTAAGATTATCTTCACTTCTCTCGTGTCTATAAATAAACGCGCATGAAACATAAAATCACTCTTTCCAAACGCACGATATTCTTTTGTTTAAATTTCAATGTAAGTCTCGCGTCATACGTTCGCTTTTCAAACTGTTGCTTTATCAACAATGCAACAGGCTTCTGTTTTGACTCACAGACTTGCAGTAAGTGACGTCATTTGATCGATGCCTTTGTCACACAAATCATTGACATATACATGTGTTACAATTCATAGTATTAATTGTAGTATCAAACTGTACACAATTCAGTGTGGTGTTACAATGAAACACACGTCAACATGCCATAGATATAAGATGGAAAGTTCGCAGGTATCAACACGTAATGGTTTTGTTCTTAAAACAATTTCGTCCAGAAATGTCACAGGATATTCTGAAATGGATTTCATCTAACGACTGTATGGTATATAAAACTTTTTTTTCATATTTTTTTTTATAAATTTCGTGAATATTTATAAATTTGTGTTATAATACAAACATCGATTTCTTACCTTCAAACTAATATTAAAATCGTTAAACACGTTTTACGTTAAATTTTCAACATCAAAAGCAACTGGTATTTTATAGTGATCTAAGTAAACAGCATTAAAATTCACTACTTTAAAAAAAATTGTCACTACAGTTCATTGCAGTTATTAATAATGTTCTTAATTACATTTGCGCAGTGTACTGCAAATAATCGAAGCCTAAACGTACTTATATGAATCCATTTCTCATGTGATTATCTGTTATATAACACGAAAGCGGATGTCCATTGCTTGCCCCATTCTGCCTGCTCAAAACGCTACCAACTGACTGCTGCTGACGCGCTACACCAACGCCACCTGGAGAGAAACCAACTACCCCCACCCGAATGTCTCTTTCTGTCTCGATATAACACGCAATATACGCATGCTCCATAAAACAATGTTGCCCGTCGCGAGCGTAGAATGGAAACAAAATATTATGCAAATATGAATTCAGAACTAATTATATTACAACACAGATTGCCTACAAAGAAAATTGTGACGCGTTGGTTAAGTACTCTTACCAACTCGCAACTCTCTGATCTCTAAAAGGTAAAAGGTAAATTTGTCCCTGTGCTTAACTAATCAAGCACTATGTCATGAAGGCGTATGGGGAAGTGGATGTATAGGTGCACATTTTCTTGACTAAGACACTATTTGGAGGTGAGTGGTCAGCTTCACGCCCCTGCCACTTTAACCCCGGGGAAACAGCCCACAGTACCCATTGTATAGGAGGCTGGTTGGGCCCCTGAGCCGAACTGGACTACCTGAAGTAAATTCTTGACCCTACCGGGCCTCAGTAGTCTGTCCCGTAGCCAGTCGCTACATACATCCATGCCTTGAGTGAGATTCGAACCCACGATGCCAACGTTCGAGCGAGCGAATACGGTTCATGCCTTAGACCGCACGGCCACTGTGATCGGCATCACTACTACTACTACTACTACTACTACTACTACTACTACTACTCTGTAAAACGAAGCTCACTTTTTGAACAGTTCACTTTTCACTAGTGAGTCGTGATATCTGAGCGAGTGAAGTGGCTGTCTCCAGACTGAACACCCAACTTCCAGTTCACAGGAATGGCACAATTTATCTCTTTTCCGCGGCGTGTATACCAACCCCTGGGGCCACTCAACCCCCTACACATCAGGACTCTTTTCCCAAGGAAAAACTAACCCGGAGCATAAATATAACCAATCAACTCCCTCTAGTGACGAGCTTAGTATACGTCAAACTACTTCGCCTCCGCCGTCCCTATACGCCATGCTCATTGACAAAATTTCTTTTTGCTTTATTGAAAAAATTAACTACCTTATTTTGATAGGAGAGTAAGGCGTGGAGGGGATAAAAATGCATACAAGTTTTTTCGGAAAACCTGAAGCACCTATTCGTAGACAAAGAGATAATATTAAAACGGATCTTAAAGACATTGTTTGGGTGAGTATGAAATGGCTCGGGGTACTGACCACTGGAGGGATCTAGTGATAAGGATAATGAAGGAAGTTTACTATACAGACTGCACGGCGTCACGTCCCGGAAGATAGAACCTTCAGTCACTGATGTGAGACTCCCGTATCTCGAGTTGCAGAAAATGCTTGAATACTGTGACTAGCTTGTGGAACTAACAGCTTCCCAAGGAAGGCTTTGCTCTGTTTATTTATTTTATTTATTTAAATTGAATTCTAAATTGAACAAGACCGCAGCTGCTAAACGCCATTTTGATGCCGCAAACTGTCCTCAGCCTGATTTTCTTAAATCTAATTTAACTAATGGGATTTACATATACCCAACTTCATGCAGATGAGCCCTTCTTGTGAATCCGCCAGTTGTGCAGCTACTCAAGAACTTACTAGTATTTTATATAATCCAAATATTCGTTACCGTGTTCACTGATCCCTATTCTCAGCCGTATAAATCCAGTACATACCACTAGATCCTGTCTGTCTAAGATCCATTTTAATATTATCCACACACCTACGTCTTGATCATCCTAGTTGTCTCTTACCTTCTAGCATTCCCACCAAAATCCTCTACGTATTCCTCTTCTCCCCATTAATTTATATAATTTATTGCATTTTTTGGCATATTTTCCCACTGACTTTTAATTTCAAATTAACATTTCCTTATGTCCATATGGTAACATTGGTTAATATTGTTTCCTTTCATTTACAGAACCTACGCTAATTTCCAGGGCACGCGGTAGCGTAGTTAGTTGAAGCAATATACTACAAGCCGGAAGGTAGCGGGTTCGATTCCTGGTGAGATCATTGGATTTTTAAATTTACCCAATCCTTCCAGCCGCACTACGGCACCGGGGTCGACTCAGCCTCTAACAGAAATAAGTACCAGGAGTTTTTCCTGGAGGTAAAGCGCGGCCGGCGCGTAAGACTGACCTCACCACCACCTGTGAGCCGATTGTCTAGAAAATATGGGAGCTTCGACGTCTCACAACCTTATGGGCCTCCACGGCCTGTTACAGGGATAGCTTTATTTTACGCAAATTTCCCATTAATATCCAAACACTTCTCAGTATAACCAGACCACACTGCACTTCCTTGCCTCAGGGCACTTTAGTAATGTAGCAACGTGGCATGTAGGGACATCCTAACTTTCCTTACCACTCCTCCTCTTCCTCTTCTTTCCCTATTCCCTAATTCCTCCGTGTTCTTTCCTTCCTCCAGAACTCACATGTCCTGCTCCATGTCGTCAGAGTGGTTAGTTTGTTTGTTGGTAACTGGCTTGTTAGTTACTCGTTAGGTAGACACAAATATTATATATCTGGATATTATATATCGCCCTGCTTTTATCTAAAACACCAATTAGATTATATTTCAAAATACGTTTCGGAGACAGGATTATGTCTCGTCTTCAGGTAAAATCCTACTCAGTTGGGCCCAATCGATAGAAACACAATATTTATATTAATGTAACATGGTCAGAGATTTTAGATCTTATTTAGGTAGGTAGATACTTGGGTAGTTCGTTAGTAGGTTGGTAGTTTTGTCGGTCAGGCGGTCAGTTGATTGGTTGATTAACTTCCATACTCTATGATCACCAAGTGCCGGGTCAAAGAGATGAAGCACCCCGCCCCACCAACTGATTTACCTAGGTTGTGATAATGTGCTGCCTGCCCAGTGCTATCTCACACAATGGGAAACTTAGTGGACAAGTATAGAGAAATACTGGGATCATGGTAAACAGGGAAAGAAACTAACGAACTCGAAGAAAACTGCGTTCCAGCGCAACATCAATCAGCAAACAAACCACATCAAGTCATTCAGAATCGAACCCGGGACTCCTCAGTGAAGAGTCAGCATCTAACCGCTTGAGAGTAATTCAATGACACATTCTGGGAAAAAAGACAGGAATTAATTTTTTTATTGATGTTCTTATATATTTAAAGCCGTACTCTCATTTGCATCAGGTACGCCCTTCAGGCCCACTCTGCATTCATCTGCATGTACACACACGCAGCCCCCTGCCACAAGTGCCTATTTCACACTGACAAAAGCGCGGTTCAAGAGCAGACTCTTATCATATTGATCAGCCTCTAGGACTTCAGAGTGCAGTAATTCTTTCGCCGAGCAATGTAACAAGGCAGTATCGCGGCACTCATGTCGAAACAGCGCCTGATATAGCCTCGTCCTCAGCCTCTGTCCCATATCTCTTTCGCCAAACGAGGTGGCTGGGCTGTAACGTGTCTGGTTTGCTTTCTGCTATAACTGAGTTCGAATACCGGACACACACCGCCTTCAATGATTCAAGAATAATACCATAAAATAGGTCACGACCGCTTCTTTTCATTATTATCAGCCAACCATCCAACGCTATTTAATGTTAAATTACTTACTTAATCCATTCCTCTTATACCTTTTGGTGTCGAGGTTGTTTTTTCATTTTGATCATTTTCCAGACCGTAGGACACCTTGGACGGGTGATCAGCCCGTCGCAAGGCCTCTACCTAAACACAGGGCAACACAAACACAGAATAAACACATACACCTAACATCCATGCCTTGTGTGGGATTCGAAAATACGATCCCCGGCTTCCGAGTGAGCGAAGACAGTACAATACTAGTTACTTATAAGAAAAACTATCCCTGTAACAGGCCGTGGGGGGCCATGGGGTTGTGAGACGTCGAGGTTTTTTTATTGCTAGTGCGGTGGGACTAAGTCCATTGTACTGCGGCCACTTCTGGCCTATTGTACCAGCCCCAGATGATAGGTGAGGGTGATTGTGGAACAATTGGTGGAGTGAAGATTGGCAGGGGAAACCGAAGTACTCAGAGAAAACCTACCCCAGCACCACTTTGTCCACCACAAATCCCACTTGACCAGACCCGGGATCGAACCCGGGCAGCCGCGGTGGGAAGCCAGCGACTAACAGCGTTAGCTATGGCGCGACCCAGACGTCGAGGTTCCCACATTTTCTATACAATCGGCCTACAGATAGCGGTGAGGTTATCAGCCTTACGTGCCGGCCGCCCTTTACCCCGCAGGAAGATTCCTGATACTCATTTCTGTTAGAGACTGAGTCGAACCCAGGGCCACAGTGCGGCTGGAAGGATTGGGCCAATTGAAAAAATCCAATCACCTCATAGGGAATCGAACCCGCGACCTTCCGGTTTGTAGCATAGTACCTCAACCAACTATGCTATCGCGTGCGCCCAATGTGAATTATTTATAGCGTGATTAAACAAACAAATAAATAATTATCACTGTTGATATCCTTACATACCAGTTCTAAATTAGTTATTTAACAACGCTGTACGCATTAAGTCTATAAAGTGTCGATGACAGGATAATTAATGAATGTGCAGCTCCAGGTGGAATACAAATTGGCAGGGGAAATAGTAGTATTGTGAGAACATCTTCCCCAGTGCCACATTGTGAGCTACAAATCCTGCACGACGTGAAATAATACTGAATCCGGTTATGCCAATGTTAACATCTACACTACGCAGTTATCTGGGATAATACATTATCATTAACAAGCATTAATTATAAAAAAAAACTACTTTCCCCGTAGTCCGCAAGCGAACTATACCGTCAGAGCGACCGCCGCTTGTCGGTGAAGTTAGTCCCAACATTAGAGGATAGAGGGTGTCGCATGGTCAGCGCAACGGATCGCCAGGGCCGTTAATCTCGGTTTTTTCACCGGAGCCGCTATCTCCTTGAAATAGCTCCTCAGTTATCCTCACGAGGCTGAGTGGACCCCGTTCCAGACCCACTACTTCTCAGAAAATCTAGTAGCGTCGGGAATCAAACCCGGGACCTCTGGACCTGTAGCCAGGAACTCTGACCACTAGACCACAGAGGCGGTCTCTCATAAAAATTATCTTTATTTATATATGTCCCATATTACCATAATCCATCTTGTAACTTTTCTTGAGGTTTCAGCCTTTAATTAATTCTGTATTTGTCTCTGAAGCTTTATGACACCCCGAGACAAGACCTCTACTCCTACTTGTCAAAATAAACTACGCTGAAATCTGAATTCCAAGGACTTCCATTGTTTGGACGCAACGGCTTTGCTAGGAACGTACTCATTTCACGGTTCGGATCCTGCGAATGGCTGCCGGTTTACTGCTCGGCGTCTTGAAGCTTTTTGTGTCGACGTGAACATGTTGAAGACGGCTCGCTGGGGTTTCCGTGGGCGTTTGTCGGCCGGCCTTGGAGGAGCTAGGGGAACCACCTCAGTTTCGCGCAGCGCAAACGATTCTACATTGTATAATTCTTAGTTTGTTTAATGAATCGGGAAAGGTGACAACGCTTTTGACTTGTATTCGAGAGGGACACTTTTCGATGCTGAGCAGGAAAACAGAATATACTGATGTTTTCGTGGTATTCCTCAGTCCTTCATGGAATTTTCGGGATAATATCTCAAATTATGCCACGATCTCTTCCTCCTGCATCCCTTCCTATTCATTATTTATCCATAATCTCACCTTTGAACGCTATATTATCTGAGATATTCTATCATTCTATCTATGGTTCTATAGTCCTTTGTTGGACGTCTGCCGCTTTTTCAGTTTCTTAATCCTTTTACATAGTCAGCAGGATTCCTTGGACGTGGGATCAGCTCGTCGCAAGGCACACGCACTAGGATTCTCGGCCTTCACTAGTCGTTTCCTGACAAACGGATTCATAGCAATCTCACTGTAACTTCAAATCACACATGAAGTTTTCTTTGCACCGCCTAATTCCTTTCTTGTCGTTATTCTGCAACTGCCAACTCAACTCAGTTCTTCTGGTCCCAAGCTCATATCCCGGCAGGCTGGCGTCTCGAAACTCGACCAATTCGTCTTAACTCTTCTTTATAACCACTTCTCACGGACCAAGCAGTAAACACAGCCTTGCTATTGTTGTGAATGCGTGTTTACAGCGCTGTTGCATAGAATCGGAAGTTACTCGATTGTTGTTTGTGTATGTTCTTCCGCAGGAATATGTTTACCGAGTCGTTGCCTAGCAATGAACATCTATTCTGACCACTATTCCGGCTTTCGGGCATCATATCACAATATTGTTATCCTGACTGAGATTTTCGTGATTCTCCTCAGTTCCCTGAGACAAATCATAGAAGAGTACAAAATTAGCCACGTCCGCTTCAGTTCATGTTCTTCTAAGTCATAATCAGGGGCGCTATCCCACCCGGTGCTCTGAAACCTGTCCTGATGAAGAAATTTACGTTAAACAACATTTGTTAGTTATATGGAGTATTTAACGGCGGTAAAAATATACACACGCGATCACAATGTCCACGCGGTCTAAGGCAAGTACTGTCTTCGCCCGTTCGAACGCTGGTATCGTGGGTTCGAGTCCCACTAGAAGCATGGATGTCTGTGTGTGTATTCTGTGTGTGTGTGTGTTGTCCTGTGTGTATGTAGTGGCCTTGCGATGTGCTGATCCCCGTCCAAGGAGTCCTACCGACTTCTTTATAAGATTTTTTTTCCTTGGCACTACAGCCCCAGTGGGCCTAGGCCTACCTCCATGAACTTCTCCGTTTCATTTCGGTTTACTAGATCTTACACATTCGGTAGGACTCCTTTGGCGGGTGATTAGCTCGTCGCAAGGCCTCTACATGTACACAAACGCATAAAAACGTACACACACAAACTAAACATCCATGCCCTGAGTGGGATTCAAACCCACGATCCCGGTTTCCAAGCGAGCGAAGACAGTACATGCCTTAGACCGCACGGTTACCGTGACCGGCCTTTATAAGATTAAGGAACTGAAAAATGGGTCAAGGTCCAAATGGCTGTAGAGCCATAGAGGGAGTTGTCACGGCCTTGACCGATGTTAATAATTCAGCAAAATCCCAGACACTTATAAGAAGTTACGTAACCAGGTTCACTTCACGCTGCTGGTTTATGTAAACACCAAGTTGCGGCATTGTTCACTAACCACGACTGCTTATCTGGTATAACAGAAGGGATAACACTTAGACCGAGCGGGTTGGCTTAGGGGTAAGTCTCTAGACTTGCACTGAGGAAGTGCTAGGTTCGAATCTTAGCCGAGATACCGGCATTCTAATTGAGGTTCTTATGGCTTCGCTCGCTCCCTCCACAGAATGAAATCAAGACAGTGCCTCAAATAGGCCACGACTCTTTCCTTCTAGATTATTTATAATTCATGATTCACCAATCATTCTACGGATTCTGTGTTATAGAGTGTGAGGTTCATATAGTGCCAAAAAAAAAAACAAGCATCAAGAATATGACACACAGACCGTAAATAAACGACCGGAAGTGTTTTATACAAAATCACATGAATGGGGCTCAGTTGTTCACCGCCTGAGTTCACCTTCAAATAAACTAGTAAAACTGCTTATTAATAAAACCAATATATGACTCGGTGCTTGTAACTACTCGTAGGTGTCTGTTAGATTACGTTTCTTCATGCACCAACACCTACTGCATAAAAGGCACAGAATAAGTATTCTGCTATTACTGTCACGATTATGAGTGACTATAGACGGGGTTTGGATTGGTAATTGGATTTATTGAACACTTAGAGATCTTAAATACAAGTAACTTGCTATCACTAATTCACACGCTCTACAATTCATTAGAACACGCACTAAATCTTCTCAGTCTGCGGTGTCTTCAGCAATCGTTGTCTGGTAACGGCTTCCAACGGTAGACGTTCCCTTTCCTCTGGGTTTCCGAACTGCCCCCGTGCCTCAGCTACCGGCTTCTAACAACAACAGCTCACAACGACTGAACCGCAGTGGTCCTCTAACTCACTCACTCACCAACCAACTCGCTCCAGCCCACTGCACTGAACTGCACTAGCCGAACTGACCTCGGTGGGTCGAGTTATATAGCCTCAGAGTGGACCACATAGGAAACACTGCTTCCAAACAATACGTCCATTACTGCGCGCACGCCGCTGTCTGTTTCGTGGTCGTTGCCCAGCAACGGGTCTATATGCCACATTATTTATCGGTTACCGTCGTTAGTAGTCACAATAGAATAATAAACAGCAATGAAAGGTAGCTGTGCTGAAATATGTTATTTCTGTCTAGCAGCACATCCTATTTTAGCAAGATGTCTGCCCAGAACCTTACAATCTCTAAGCGTGTGTGAAAATCGCAGTTTCAGAGCGTCCCTCGACAAACATAACACACAACAGTGGATACAAGGAAGGGTTATCTGCGGAGAATGTCGCTAGACGTGGGAATTGCCAAATTGTCCCACTGAAATTTCAACAGACTTCGGCACCAATGTTTTAGCCTGTACTCGAATCTCCATCTTTGCTAGAAATGTTATCTCTACGTAGCAGCACGGTTTATTCGAATAAGCTGTCTGTCCGAAGTTGCTTTAAGTCCCTAGCGAGTGCATTAAGTGCAATCTTCATTGCAGCTTGTCTCTCAATGGCTGTAATGTACAAGAATATGTCAATGGAGGGGTTATCTCTAGAAACCGTAGCTATAGAAGGGAGCCATATAATTCTCCCATTGAAATTTCAAGGAGCTTTAAACCAAGTCCTTAATGGACATCGTAATACGCAGTAAATGTAGACAATGAGAGGGTTTTTGTTTCGTTTGGAGATGTCTCCCTACATGATAAAACAAGATGCCATAACAAGGGGAGCAAAGCGTTAATTGTAATCGCTGTGAAAACGTCATATCTCAAAAACATGAAAATTTTAACCTTACATTTGACACAATAAAATATACTGCTGGAACAAAAGAATTACGTATTATTATTTATCTTTAAACAAGTGTTATAAAAATAAAGAAATGACATAACACCTCCTTTCTCTTGTTCTCTGCCTTAGTGGGACATGATGAAATCCCTTGTAAATATCAAATATAAATCGTACAGTAAAACGCATAAGGTTACATGGGAATAGATCGCTTTATGCATTGTGATTCACTTGCTTTCCTAGAGACAATCAGACAGACAGAATGGAAAGAAATTGGGGACAAAATAAAATTTATATTATAGATTTTCGTAAAGCCCGTGGAAATTGTTGTGGTTGTCAATAGGTAATGGCGAAGTTGACTCTGTGCTTAACTAATTAAACACTACGCCATTAAGGCGTGTGTGGTTGTGAATATCAATGTTGAATTTGAACCAAAAATATACTGAAATATAATTTGTGGAAAAAGGACAATGTGTTTAACTCGAAAGCAGATGGCAAAAAAAGAATCATCAGACAAACCTAACCTCAAGAACTTGAAAGGTTGAGGGACACTTTCTTTCATGTACCAAGTTATAAAAGTTATTACATTTCTGTGGACCATTTTCATTCATACAGATTCCTACTATCTGAATATTACCAGATATAACCTCGAAGTTATCTATCGTCGCCGATCTTACTGGTTGTAATTTTTAACAAAAATATATGTACATTCATACCAAGTCTGACATGCACATCTTGGATAATAATGACTAATGTCAATGTTATGAAATGGAGTAATATATTTACATAAATATCAACAGGTCGCCATGTTGTTTTACATTCTGCGATCAAAAATAATACGTTAACATGGTTGTAATATATTAATATATTTATATACATATAGATCTAGCATACAAAATTCAAGATCTTATATTAAGAGGCGTCAACATTACACATCAGAAATTCATATGACCAACACCAGACAAAAATTTATTTGTAGTAACGGAGTGAATATTACGCTTATGGCGTATGCTATAATTCAATTCAGAACTTTTCGCCTTCTCCTCTGGTGTTTAAAAATATAAAAATTAGAATATACAAAATTATAATTCTTCCTGTGGTTCTGTATGTGTGTGGAACTTGGTCCCTGACATTAAGGGAGGAACATAGACTGAGGGTGTTTGAGAACAGGGAGTTGAGGGGAATATTTGGACCGAAGAGAGATGAAATGACAGGAGATTAGAGTAAACTGCACAATGAGGAGCTTCATAAATTGTACTCTTCAGCAAGTATTATTAGAATGATCAAGTGAAGGAGGATGAGATGGACCGGGCATGTAACACGAATGGGAGAGATGAGGAATGCATATAGTATACTGGTGGAAAATCCAGAAGGAAAGAGACCACTAGGAAGGCCAAGAAGTAGGTGGGGGGACAATATTAAAATGCATCTTAGAGTATGGGATGATATGGATTGGATCGTTCTGGCTTCTTTCTGAGTTTGTGAACACGGTAATGAACTATCGGGTTCCATAAAATGCTGGGAAGTTCGTGTGTAGCTGCACAAGTGGAGGCTCTCCAGAAGGGCTCAGCTCCGTGATGGCGTTATGCCGAGATGCATGATGTCCATAAACTTCTGTCCGTTGATTGAAAAAAGTATAGACACACCTCCCATACATACATGTGCTGCTAGGTTTAGGTTGACGAAAACAACGCTGAAGTTTATTGAACTGTATTTTTATACGGATCTGAACATCCGTGAATGTCAAATTGAAAATTATTTTTGCTTCCTTCTGAGTTTATTTGACGACATTGTATCAACGGATATTTATACGTATCGAATGACAAACTGCACGATGAGCACAAAGAGAGAACTTGGGAGGATCATGCTGACAGAATTCCCAGGATCTATAAAGACGAAAGCTTCCTTCGGCTGAATCTCTAGACTGGACGAGGACAATGTGTGCCTGAAACAAATACGGGGTTCAGTAACACATTTCAGTTGCCATTAATTCCAATTTCATTCTGTGGATTAGGTGTCTCCCCCCTTCATCTGAGGACGAAAACAGATCCAATTTCCGAAACGTCGTGCTTTCTAGTTCCGAGAATACCGGACGATGGAAAAAGTCCAAAACTCAGTAATTCTGACCATCGTCAGAACCTTTTAGAATCTACAAGAATAAGGAAATTTCTCACTTTTATGTCACTTCTGATGCACAAATTACTACATGTAAAACTCGTACAATATATACAGTGGGACTCACCCCGCCATGTGCCTCGAATTTATGCCAAGAATATGTATTTTTATTTTATCTGGCACCTCGCTGAGAGCTTTCTTCACGTCCACAACTTCCATCTCGTCTCCCAGGTTGATCACGACAACATAAGTGTCCTCATCGGGCAAGGTTCTGCAGATAATTGTAACATTACATCAACTATTAGCCACACAATTTAAATTAACTTAATTACAAAAATATATCCCTGTAACAGGCCGTGCAGGCCCATAGGTTTCTGAGACGTCGAGGCTCCCACATTTTCTAGATTTGAGATTATCAGCCTTATGTGATGGCCTTCCTCTAACCCCAGGAAGATTTCTAGTACTCATTTCATCGGGAATCTAACCCGCGACATTCCGGCTTGTAGCATAGTGTCTCAACCAACTACACTACCGCGTGTCCCAAATTTAATTATGAATCAGTTAGTTATGCCGTCTCAGGTAGAGAATATTAGAAGTTAAATTTATAATTCTGAGTCCACTCAGAAGTAATATCCCAGGCGTGGATCGAGATTTCGATATTCTGCTGGCTCTCCCAGGCAGTGGGTACCGGCGTCCATTCCCAGAAGGGCCGTGTCCACTCAGCTCCATCGAATTTCAAAATTAAGTTTGAATGTCCTCATGACATGGTACTTAATTACTCTTCGTCTAAGCAAATGTTCACAAAAGTGTGAATTATGTGACACTGTTGTGGCATCGTCTGATAATTCACGCTACTAATAACAAACCGCAAAGTTGTACACGATCTTGATCTAGCCTGACAAAACCTCTCCTTATGATCATTTTAAATAATATCCTCCCCTCTGCTTCTTAGTCTTGTAAGTGGGTGTTTTGCAAGAGGAATCCCCCATCTGTTCTGTTTACGTTTTACGTTTCTCCTCTCTTCCAGGAGCATGGTCATCTCGCCATAGCTCAAGCGGGTAGTCGCTGGCTTCCCAGCGCGGTGGCCCGGGTTCGATCCCGGGTCTGCTCAAGTGGGATTTGTGATGGAAAATTTTTTCCGAGTACTTCGGTTTCCCCTGCCAATCTTCATTCCACCAATTGCTCCACAATCACCCTCACCTATCAACTGGGGCTGGTACAATAGGCCAGAAGTGGTCGCAGTACAAGGGACTTAGTCCCACCCCACTAGCAATAAAAAATATACGTACCTTGTAAAACCCAGGACGTTCTGAGAAAGAGCAGCGACGTGGGCGCCTCCCCGCTGAATGGTTGGATTCTTGCGCAGTTCTGTCAGCTGCTTGTACACTTTGTAGTGGCTCTTCTCTGCAGCTTTCTGGGCCTCCAAGTTCAGTTCCACATAGTTAGGGTTCACTGGCAGCCATGTTGACTCACTGCTCGAAAAACCTTCAACATAAAGGATAAATGTTTAAAAAAAGAAATATATTTTATATATAGGATGTACGGGGGAGGCACGCGTTAGCGTAATTGGTTGAGGCGCTATGCTACAAGCCGGAAGGTTGTGGGATCCAATTCCGATGAGGTAATTGGATTTCGTCAATTGACCTAATCCTTCCAGCCGCACTATGGCCCTGGAATTGACTCACCCTCTAACAGAAATGAGTACCAGGAATCTTCCTGGGGGTAAAATGACGGCCGGCGCGTAAGACTGGCAACCTCACCGCCATCTGTGAGCAGATTGTCTAGAAAATGTGGGAGCCTCGACGTCTCACAACCCTATGGGCCTCCACGTCTTGTTACAGAGATATCTTTACTTTTTACCTTAGCAATGAAAAATTAGAAACACGCTGTGGTTCAACTACCAACCTGCGCTGGTGCTACTGTCCCACTGGAACGGCGTCCTCTCCAGGTCACGCGTTGCCTCCAAATAATGTTCAGGTCCTGCATTTATGCCCTGTGGATCTCTACACTGTTCCCATGTGATAAACGTGTTCTCCATTCCAATTTCCTCTCCATTGTATGTCACACCGATCCCTGGCAACAAATGCGCCAGGAAGTTCAGTCCGTCGACGAGTTCTGGAACGAAACGACTGGCAACTCGATGTTTGTCGTGGTTCCCCAACTGAAACAGATAAGTGCCAGTTAATCAAGTTATAAACTCTGTGGCCTGTAGTCCGTGAGCGAACTATACGGACAGAGTGACCGCCGTTTGTCGGCGAAGTTAGTTCCAAATTTTATCGATAGAGGGTGTCACGTGGTCAGCGCAACGGATCCCCACGGCCGTTAGTCTCCGTTCTCTAGACCTATTAATCCAATTATATTCAATTAAATTTCTTATACACTTATAAAGTATTCTGAAATGCTTCATCTTGTACAGAATTTCATATTAATCAAATTATATGAAATGAAATCTCTTAAATGTTCCAATTTATGTGTTGTACAAATTCCCGACGAAGTAGCCTTACTTACCACCCAGTTGGCAGTTCGGCCGTCTGTCATGTGCTCCAAGTACTCATTAATAACTGTGCTGAAATCTTCAGCTGATGAAGACTTATCTATATCCGAAATCAATCGGAAGTTAAATGGGAAATGCCCGCCGGGAGCGCTCGGTGTCCCGTAGTAACCCATTATATCATCAACACTCCCATAAGCCTCCAGCATCAGCACTCTGTGACCGACATTCAAACAATTACAATCAACTCTCATTAGCAACACGTGTATCCTTGATGTGAAATTCTGGAAAAGCATCTTTTTTTCCTTCTAATGTATATACAGAAAATCATGACATAACCATAGAAAACAGATGTTTTGAAAATATGGCACAGTTCAGATATTTCGTAATGACGATATCAAATCGAAACCTGATTCAGGAGGAAATTAAGAGGAGATTGGACTCGGGCAATGCTTGCTACCATTCAGTCCAGAACTTTTTGTCTTCTCGTCTGCTGTCCAAAAACATAAAAATTAAAATATACAAAATTACAATTTTGGCTGTGGTTCTGTATGGGTGTGAAACTTGGTCTCTGACATTAAGGGAGAAACATAGGCTGAGGGTGTTTGAGAACAAGGTGTTGAGGAGAACATTTGGGCTGAAGAGAGATGAAGTGGCAGGTTGGAGAACACTGCATAATGAGGAGCTTCATAACTTGTACTCTTCTCCAAGTATAATTAGAATGATCGAGTCAAGGAGGGTGAGGTAGGCAGGGCATGTAGCACGAATTGGGGAGAGAAAAGGAGTGCGTATAGGATATTGGTGGGAAAGCCAGAAGAAGAGACCACTGGGGAGATCAAGGCGTAGGTGGGTGGACGATATTAAAATGGATCTTAGAGAGATGGGATGGTGTTGATTGGATTTATCTGGCTCAGGATAGAGACCAGTGGAGGGCTCTTGTGAACACGGTAATTAACCTTCGGGTTCTATAAAATATTGGGAAATTCTTGCGTAGCTGCAGATTTGGCTTCTCCTCAAGAAGGGCTCAGCTCCATAAGTGAGTAAGTAAGTAAATGGATTTTTAGTTTGGTGAGTTGGACGTGGTATGATTTTTCAAGTTCTGATTGATGATTATGATAATGGTGAGACTGAGGCCGATAATGTACAGAATAATTCTGTTTTCAAAGGAACGTGAATTTTTCATTACTTGGTCCCTCCATATTGAACGCTTTTCTCATCCATTATCTTGCGCCACTGCACGACCATTTCGTAAGTTTCGGGGCGGTGTTGAGGGGCTGAGGTCACTGAGTCGTCTACATCTATGGGCCCCTCGAACAGATGCGGCACTGCATCAACTCGAAACCCATCAACGCCTTTGTCCAGCCAGAACCGGAGAACATCCTGTACAAGAAATTGGGCCGTGAAGCAATAACATGTAACAGAGGAGAGATCGGTTTCATTTGATCAGTACCAGTTAACATACTGACGCGTGCCTGACATGCGGCTAAGAAGTTCTGGGAAGAACTAATCACGTACTTTCTTTTGATATGACATGGACCTCATGGAAAAAAGCAAAAAATTATGGGGGCACACAGATGGCCTGTTGCCTAGCAACGATAAGGCAGACATTGCATTAGCACTATGATCAAGGATTCCAGTGCAATTCCATTTGCACTGGAAGCTTCACATGCAGCACTCCCAATTTTACTTAAAATTGCATTATAATACAGCCCTTCTAACGTCATATAAAAATTAATTCCAATCATATATATTACCTGTACCAAAAGGGCAAGCGGGCACTGCCTGGGAACCTTCAAAACCGGAGATAAAATTTCTTGCCCCCCCCCCAAATGTAGTGTATCTCACTTCCTCCTCTCTCTCTCTCACTCATACTACAAACTTTAAAGGGTACGACTCTTTCTTGACCTTTGACCTAATAGTAAATTATCTGTAACTTCTTTATTAAGACCGTCACAACACAACCACATTAAGGTCAGTGCCTGGTTTTGTCTCTGCTACATGTTTCGGCTATTAATAGTCATCATCAGGCAAATACACGGCTAACATATATACACCACTGAACTGCAGTACTAATAAAATTTGATACAATAATATTAATTATATTAAAATACTTGGTGTAAAAATACAATAAATTAGATTATATAAAACAAAAGTTATAGTATAAAACAAGAATAAAGATTCTTCGATTGATGTTTTACATCATCGAATCAGTCTTTGGTTTCTGTGATTTTGTTGCGTTCCCACCGACAAATTGGAGTATTCTATATTTTGTGTATAGAAACTGTTACTGGAGGCTCGTGATGTAAATGTAGTAATATTAATGTTAATTATTTAGTCTGTGCCTCAGCGGCCTCCGTAGTCTAAAAGGTAACGTTCCCACCTCATGATTCGTGGTACGCGGGTTCAAACCCGGCGGAGGTCGTGGAATTTTTAAGGGCGGAAAATTTCAGGAACAAGTCCTTGGGGAGGGACTTTAAGCCGTGGGTCCCGTGTCGTAGCTTTACGGCACGTAAAAGAACCTCATATCTCCAAAGGAGGTCAATGAGCCAAATTCAAGGACTTTTTCCGCCCAACAGCAGTCTTAACGCCTCTGATAGATGGGGGAAGCATTACAGATACCGCCAAGCCAGTAGAGGCCGAACTCGCTGGCTCGGTCGGGACTGATGCTAGGCACCAATATCGGTAGGGTATAGAGACTGGTAGAATATCATAGAGGGAAGCACAATGGACCAATACTGGTCTAAGTACATGGGGAAACCCACCCTCTCCAATAAATAACTAACTAACTAGTCTGCCTCATCTTACAAAATATTGTCCGTACTATAGGGAATGTAAACAACGGTCTAAATAACGAAGTTATATATTATAACACAACAGGATGCATGAAATAAAAAGTGGTAAATTATCTGTTTATTCGAAGTAAAAACATTCAGATAAAATTAAAATCCATCATCCATGATCGCCGATATGAAGCGTGGGGCAAGAAGTTGAGATCATTTCTGAAACCAAAGTGAGATATGTTCGATGTCCAAAGTACTTAGAACTGATAAATACCGGTCAATAAGATTACAAATGTTACAGCGCAATTTTGTTACGCATTGCCCATTGCATGAAGTACGGAACTGAGCCGACTTTAAACCCATTAATTGCTCAATGCAATCTCTACAGGGGCGTTATTACAGTTAAGCTATTTGTGCTTAGCTGTAAAAATCTTAGATTAATTAACGACGGTTTAGCAACTGTAAGGAATGAGATACAGTGATTGGATTATAGTATTTACTAATGAAATAATTAAATTTTAAATTACTGACTTAGCCGATATAAACTTGTCATGATTAAATTTGTTCGTCAGAAAAGATACTTTTTTAATTCGCTTAGAGGGGGGGGGGAGTCCTACTGGGTCCACTCGGCACGGCGGCCACTGATTGGCCTACTGTAGCCTGCCACGGGTGATTATGATGATGGAGAATTTGAATGAAGATTGGCAGGGGAAACCGAAGTGCTCGGAGAAAACCCGCCCCAGCGCCACTTTATCCACCACAAATCCCACTTGACCAGACCCGGAATCGAACCCGGGCCGCCGCGTTGGGAAGCCAGCGACTAACCGCTTGAGCTATGGCGCGGCCCTGACAGAAAAAATTTCGTCGGAAACTTTTTATTATGTCGGTTAATTAGATACACAGGCCTCAAATTTTTCTGGAGGAACTGAAGAAAATCATCATAAACTTGGAAGGGTATTTTGTCTCCAGACCAAGATTCAAAATCAGGACCTCCTGAATACGAAAGAGGAACACCAGCCACTGGTGACTGAAATTTTTCGTGATTTTACTCAATCCCTCCAGGTAAATCCCCTAGTTAATATATTTAAAATAGGCCATGGCCACTTCCCTCAACATTTTTTCCATATCATTATTCACTATCATCCAGTAATTTCGAGCTACGTTCACGGGCGTTGACTAAACTGCAAATTATAACAGAAATTATAAATATTGACTTTTTTTACTTATCCTCCGTCCTGTTTCTATTTAGGACAGCTCAGTCGGTGTAGCAACAGGGGCAAGAGATCTCCCTCCACTCCACAGTGCCCAGACACGCTCTGGGGCCCACCCAGCCTCCTATCTATTGGGTACCGGGAGCTCTTTCCCTGGAGGTAAAGCGGCCGGGGCGTGTAACTGACTATTCTCCTCCATCTAGTGTCGAGGTCAACAATGATGGAGCTATACCTCCTCTCCTCTTTATGTCTTAATTGCGTGGCGCTTGATTAATTAAGCGCAGGGACAACTTTACTTTTACCTTACCCTTACCTGTTTATTCTTAAGACAGAGCGATTGGTAATGCTCAAAGCTCAATAACTCTATCGTCACGAACTTTCAGATCTTATGACAGCGCAGCGTGTACAGCCGTTGCTATGCAACGACCGCGATAAGGCGAATAAATAGCGACCGTTTCTAGACAAGAGCTCGGTAAAATGTTCTCGCGGCAACGAACACGCACGGAACAATAGAAGAACGGTATTTTCTATGTGGTCCGTGCAGAGATGTTATAATCAGGACGGTTGGAGGAATTAGTTCTGTTGGCAGTTCAGCTGTGAAGTATTAGTCAGCGGGCAACGACATGAACACAGAAGCTAAAGAATCTCTATTAAGATCCGTTACTAGGAAATGACTAGTGAAAGCAGACTGAGAAGACTTATCGTGTGCACTAATGATCCGTTAGGTGTGAGTAGATCAGCGATAGCGTTGTTTAGTGCTTGTAGTTCCGAGTCCTGTGTGTGTAAGTGCTAAATAAGTCCAGTCACTAATCCAAAACCCGTCTATAGTCACACACACACACACACACCTAAATCGTGACAATGAAAACTGCCCACCATCCTCTAGAGGGTTCAGACTGGGTCACTGTAACACTTCCACCTGCTGTTAAGAAAGCAAATTCACTGTCTAAGGATAGACCTCTGTACCACTCACCTTCATAGCCTCCACAACAAGGGGGTTGCTGTAGTTGAGGTCAGGTTGTTTGGGGTCAAACTGATGCAGATAATATTGTTGTCGTCCCCCGTGAAACGTCCAAGCGGGACCCCCAAACACACTTTGCTGTAAGACGCATAGAGTTGATGTTAAATTTATATAAAGCAACATTTCCATGCCGGTCACGGTAGGCGAGCGGTCTAGGGCACGTACTGCCTTCGCTCGCTCGCAAACCGTTATCGTGGGTTCGAATCCCACGCAAGACATGGATGTTTCTGACGTGTATGTGTTTATTCTCCGTTTGTGTTGTCCTGTGTTCAGGTAGAGACTTTGCGACAAGCTGATCACTCGTCAAAGGTGTCCTACCGACTGTAAAATGATCATGAAACTGAAAAATCAGAGGTCAAGGCCAAAGAAGGCTGTAGAGCCAGTGAAAAAGAAATAGTTCCTTAGTGGAAAACATTCTTCGTTATGATACGCATCAAGTTGCACGTGTACAGGGCTTACCCAGTTGTTTGGACGAACCCTGGTCCCATTTGTTAGCACTTTCCCGTCGTGCCACACGTAGAAGTCGCTGTAATCAACATCATTCTGCGCAGACTTCACAAACCATTCATGTTCGTCACTGGAATGATTTGGCACGAAGTCGAGAATAACTTTTATGTCTGCAATGGTTACAAATTCTTTAGCATTTGAGATCCGAGTGTCTCGCATGGATGTCGTGTAGTTCTGTATGGGTGCGAAACTTGGTCTCTGACATTAAGGGAGGAACATAGACTGAGGGTGTTTGAGAACAGGGTGTTGAGGAGAATATTTGGACCGAAGAGAGATGAAGTGACAGGAGGTTGGAGAAAACTGCATATTAGAATGATCAAGTTAAGGAGGATGAGATGGACAGGGCATGTAGCACGAATGGGGGAGAAGCGGAATGCGTACAGGATTTTGGTGGGAAAGCCAAAAAGAAAGAGACCACTAGGAAGACCTAGACTTACGTGAGAGGATGTTAAAATGGATCTTAGAAAGACAGGATGGGGTGGGATGGACTGGATTGGTCTGGCTCCTAACAGGGACAACTCGAGAGCTCTTATGAAAATGGTAATGAACGTTGAGGTTCCATAAAATGTTGTGAAATTCTTGAGTAGCTAAGCAACTGGCGGCTTCTGACGTAGGGTTTATCTCAGTGGAGTCAGTCAGGGGATTAGAAGGAACACAGGATGGGACAGCTGCCCACATGGAGCCAATGGGGACGGTGATGTGAGGGGGCACGTGGTAGCGTAGTTATTTGAGGCACTATGCTACAAGCCGAAAAGTCACGAGTTCGATTCCCGATGAGGTGGATTTTTTAAACGCACTAATTCTTCCAGCCGCACTATGACCCTGCGGTCTACTCAGCCTCTAATAGAAATGAGTATCAGGAATTTTCGTGGGGGTAAAGCGCGGCCGGCGCGTAAGGCTGACAACCTTACCGCCATCTTTGAGCCGATTGTCTAGATAATGTGGCAGCCTCGACGTCATTTCCCTATGAGCCTGTTACAGCGATAGCTTTATCTTTCTATATTTTATGCTATGGTGTGAAGGAACAAAGATTTGGAGGGAGCGATTTGGACAAGAGGTTAGGACTATCGATATATAGACAGTAGTTATCAGCAGCAAAGTAGGACACAAGAATAAAGAGAAATAGCAGAAAATAAAAACAGATGCATTTAAACGTAAAGTAAAATGTGAGGGGATGGTAAGAAGGCACAAATGTGAACAGAAATACGTTAAGTTCAGACAATGATTCATAATTAGTGGTGCTAGTAAGAGAGTGCACAAAATTAAAATATTAACATATAATGAATGGGTTTTTTATTCTAATTCGGGTGGAATGTCAGTGCCCAGGACAAGGAAATCAAAATTCAGCGCTCTAAAATGTAAATTGCAATGAGCCTAATTGAGTAAGCCTATTCATTTGACCGCGCCATAGCTCAAGCGGTTAGTCGCTGGCTTCCCACAGTGGCGGCCCAGGTTTGATCTCGGGTCTGGTCAAGTGGGATTTTTGGTGGAGAAAGTGGCGCTGGGGCAGGTTTTCTCCGAGTACTTCGGTTTCCCCTGCCAATCTTCATTCCACCAAATTCTCCATCATCATAATCACCCGGGGCAGGTACAATAGGCCAATCAGTGGCCGCCGTGCCGAGTGGACCCAGCTGGACTCCACCCCCCCAACAAGCGAATTAATTTAAGCCTATTCATTTACTTGTCAAGACAACATAACATCTTTAAAATAGGCCTATTCGATTACTGGAAACAGCCTTCCATTCGTCTCTCACGCTCTGCACTGCGGTTTCAATGCCTTTATTACCGAATTCTTTTGCTTTCTCCAGAAGATTGTCGAAGTCCTCCATTGTTCCGAACATGGCGTCGATGTTTTGGAAATCCGAAATGTCATAGCCGAAATCTGCCATTGGTGATTTGAAGATGGGTGACAGCCATACTCCTCCAACACCGATGTCCTTCAGGTGCTCAAGTTTCTCTGTAATACCTAAATAAAAGAATATTCTCATTCGATACGTAATTTCGTTCATTGTATCACGAAATGAGAAATGTATATATTAATGCAAGTCCAAGGCAGTTTTAGGGAGGTTCTAAAAGCGGTAGTCGTAACGAGTGCCATCTTCTGAAATATAACGCCGTATAATCCATTTAAATTCATCGACGTTTCGAAGGAACATATTGCAACCATTCTCAGGGTAGAATAATCCGAGCAAGAAACCAGCGTCAGAGTAGGTGGTAAGCAGAACTGATTTCTTGTTTTTTTGTTGCATGTTAAAAAAACGTAAATCCAAGAAGGATGCTAGCGAAATTTTTTTATTAACCTCGAACCGAGTTACAATGTCAAACCTATGGCTTAATTGCAACGTTTCGGATTTTGGTGTATAGATCACTTAACACTCATATATTTCATAAATTAAAAATGAATAAGATTAAAAAATATATATCCATAAAGACCACTGAATTCTGGTGCTAGGATTACGTAACAATTTTATACTCGAAAAGTTAGAAATAAATAATATTAAAAAAATATATCAATAAATACCATTCAATTTTTGTGCTATGATTACATAACAGCTATATATTTGGTAAAGTTAAAGGTAAGGTAATGTTGCCTCTGTACTTAATTGAACACTACGCCATAAAGGCGTAGGAGTGAAGTGGGTGTATAGACCCACGTTTTCTTTACCTCGGCACTAGTTGGAGGTGAGTGGTCAGCTTCACACCCCGGCCACTTTAACCCTGGGGAAAGAGCCCCNGAGTTCATGGATGTTTAGTTTGTGTGTGTGCGTTTTTCTGTGTTTGTCTACAGGTAGAGGCCTTGCGACGAGCTGATCACTCGCCCAAGGAGTTCTACCGAATGTGTAAGATCTAGAAAAACCGAAGTGAACGGAGAAGTTCATGGAGGTAGGCCTAGGCCCACTGGGGCTGTAGTGCCTAGGAAAAAGAAATACCTTTAAGATCGCCAATTCCATCTCCATCACTGTCTCTGAATGATCGTGGATAAATCTGGTAGAAGACTGCAGTTTGCCACCAATCCAGCTCTGCCCTCGGCTGGGCAGCAACAATTGTTACCAAGGAAACCAAACACCACAGAGTTCTCATGGCGACTGTCACCGTTTCTCAGCAAAGCGAGATTATATAAGATGACGAGTGCATTTCCTGAGTACACAACGCCTTAATTACCTGTCAAAAAAACATAATGAAATGTTCCACTTATCAGGATACAGATATTAGAGATCCTTAGAAAATATTGGCGCAATTACGACAAAAACGACGCATGAGAACAGTAATCAGATATGGAGAAAAACACGCATGTTGGAACATCGGATTTCGATCCTTGTGTTAAAGTAGTTCTGTCCAAATGTGTCAGATCCAGACATTAATAAGAACAGTTCCGTCTCCTGAGATATAGCGCCGTGTAGTCCGGTAAAAATAAAAATATAAACTTCCCAGAAGATTCGAATTTCATAGTCACTGCTCTGAGGACCTCAAATCCAAAAGACATGAAAACTACTTAAAAACAGTTGACAGTAATCTTGAATTCTGATAGGTTTGCCTTATGGGATATAACGCCCTGTAGTCTGCTCTAAACTCTAGAATATATTGGGGGGGGGGGTTGTTACTCTCACTCATGGAGCTGAACCCTTCTTGAGGAGCCGCCAATTCTGTAGCTACTCAAGAATTTCCCAGCTTTTTATGGAACCTGAAGGTTCATTACCGTGTTCACAAGAGCCCTCCACTGGTCCCTATCCTAAACCAGATCTATCCAGTCCATACCACCCCACCCTATGTCTCTAAGATCCATTTCAATATTGTCCACCCACCTACGTTTTGGTCTTCCCAGTGGTCTCCTTCCTTCCGACTTTCTCACCAATATCCTATATGCATTCATCCTCTCCCCATTCGTGCTACATACCCTGCCCACCTCATCCTCCTTCACTTCATCGTTGTAATTATACTTGGAGAAGAGTAAAAGTTATTTTTCTCACTTAACAATACAGAAACGGGGGAAAATATACTACTGTTTAATGTGTGTTACAGTCCATCTAATATAAAAAAGCATATAAACATAAATTCAGAAAAGCGCCTTCTGTATCACTGAAAAAAATTGAAATGTGATCATCAGGATAAGGATCCGGAAAGTTGTATGGAACCCATTTGGACAACAGAATATCCAGGCTCTTGACCAAGATTCGAACCCGATACCTACCGAATAGAAGTGTAGAACGTAGATGGATATCTCAATTGTGTGCTATATCCGAATTATATCTATTATTTAGAAAAATCTTGAACACGAAGTAACTGGCCCTTCAGAAAACTATGTCAAATACAAGAATCTCTCTATATATTGACAGAGACGTGATGAGTTAGGGCGAATGCACTTGAGTGCATCCGCACTGTTCATTAGCAGCCAGAGGACATGTGCAGAGTGGAGGAGATCTCTGTGTGTCTTCCAACACATGAGGCTTCACAGCAATACATCCACAAGACAAAAGATGGGTGATTAAAGGTAAATTGAATGGAAATTCTGTGAGCTTCCCGCTGGTGCTCAGTGGTAAGAGGACACGTACAAGAATGCTTTTGGCCGCGCCATAGCTCAAGAGGTTAGTCGCTGGCTTCCCACCACGGCGGCCCGGATTCGATCCCTGGGTCTGGTCAAGTGGGATTTGTGGTGGACAAAGTGGCGCTGGGCCGGTCACGGTAGCCGAGCGGTCTAAGGCATGTACTGTCTTCGCTCGTTTGGAAACCTGGATCGTGGGTTCGAATCCCAC
>NW_019738361.1:277967-335057 GCF_002891405.2 Cryptotermes secundus
AAGGAGTCCTACCGAATGTGTAAGATCTAGAAAAACCGAAGTGAACAGAGAAGGTCATGGAGGTAGGCCTAGACCCACTGGGGCTGTAGTGCCAAGGAAAAAAAAAAGTGGCGCTGGGGCAAGTTTTCTCTGAGTACTTCGGTTTCCCTTATCAATCTCCATTCCACCAAATTCTCCATCATCATAATCACCCGGGACAGGCTACAATAGGCCAATCAGTGGCCGCAGTGCCGAGTGGACCCAGTTGGACTCCACCCCCCCCCCACACACACAAAGCGAATTTTAGAAAAATGCGCCTGCTTATCTTTGCTATCTCGACAAATTCCTGCACTAATCTAAATCAGCGTTCCTCCATTCACTTTGGGGGCCAAAGCTATTGTCTCTACGCTGATAATGATATGAACAATAATAATTGGTTATTGAATATCGACTCACGCAATACTTAACGAAATCTAACACGAATGATTTGTTTACCCAGTTTATATGACAGAGCTCTGAATCAATAATCTTGACCTTCATAAAAACAATAAAGTAGGCTCGATATGAAGAAATCACGAAACTGTCGCAAGATACAAGAAGCTCCTGTGAAACGTAAAATCTTGTTTAGATAAATTCAGATTTGAGTCGAAATGTCCCCCAAGAAATTGGATTTAAACGCTTGAATAATAAAAACAATAATAATAATAATAATAATAATAATAAATTCATGGAGCTAAGCCCTTCTTGAGAAGCCGCCAATTCTGCAGCTACTCAAGAAGTGCCCAGAATTTTCTGGAACCCGAAGGTTCATTACCGTGTTCACAAAAGCCCTCCACTGGTCCCTATCCTGAGCCAGATCGAACCAGTCCACACCATCTCATCCTATCTCTCTAAGATCCATTTAGCATTGTCCATCCACTTACATCTTGGTTTTCCTAGTGGGCTCTTTCCTTCTGACTTTTCCACCCATGTCCTGTATGAATTCCTTTTCCTCCTCGTTCGTGCTACACGACCTGCCCACCTCATGCTCCTTGACTTGATCGTTCTAATTATACTTGGAGAAGAGTACAAGTTATGAAGCTCCTCATTATGCAGTTTTCTCCAACCTGTCACCTCATCTCTCTTCCGTCCAAATATTCTCAACACCCTGTTCTCAACCACACCCTCAGTCTATGTTCCTCCCTTAATGTCGGAGACCAAGTTTCACACCCATATAGACCAATTTTAACAATAATAATAATTTAATTCCTTCCAAATAGTATTTACAAATTCAGTCCGTACCTTACAGGAAGCTCATTACGTCTTCGTTACGAAGACCAAACGGTTAATGCTCTTTAGGGACAAAATCGCTTTTATTGTGAGAACCGTATAGGAAAAGGGTAAAGTTGTCCTATGCATAATTAATTAAGCACTGTGCCATGAGGACAAATGGGGGAATGAAGGTATAACTCCATCATTCTTGACCCTGACATTAGTCGGAGGTAAGTAGTCAAAATTCAAACCCTGGACGCTTTACTCCCGGTACCCATTGGAGAGAACGTAGAATTTTAGTTGTTGAAGCAGGTGGTAAGTATAGTAACCACTGGGCTTTGAAGGGTTAATGAATAAGTGTCATATGTTAAACAGTTAATCTATACCTGGTATATGTTAAAATTTATATTGTCACTTGTAGGGGTCGTGACTGTTGGACGGGGTTTGGATTGGATGATTGGATTTCTTGATATCTTATACACAAGACTCGGAACTACAGGTAATACAGCACTACCGCTAATCTCTGGTCGTGATCCTCAAGGGCCTTGGCGCCAAGACGATCTGATTGGCGGTAAACCGCCAGTCGGGAAGTAACTGACTCTGCTGGAGTCAGTCAGTTAGATAACCGCTGAGGTTCAGGCCTTGTGAGCTGTTGCTGCTAGAAGCTGGTAGCTGAAGCCGGGGATAGTTCCGGAACCCAGAGGAGAGAGAACATCAGCAGTTGAAAGCCGCTACCAAGCAACGGCAGTGAAGACGTGACTGTGGAAACTAGTGTGTGTAATAGTGAACTGCAAAATGTAGTCACACGCTGTATCAGAGACCAACAAATCCGGTCATCAATCCAAAATCCGTCAATAGTCACGCACTATCACGTGACATTACGATTCTTTCGTTTGCTGTTTAATGACACTCTCGTTATCAGCATTAGATAGTATCGAAGATAAGATGATTGATCAATATGGAGCGGCTGATTGAATGAGAACTGGCATGGGAGAACGAAGCACTCCCACCCCTCAAATCCCACATGACATGACTTCGGATCGAACCTAGACAGTCACCACGGGAACCCAGCGACTAACAGCCTAAGTTATGCCACGTCCTTTATGAAGTGTTAATAATTGCAACGAAAATGATGGTCATTTGTTTTGTTATACTTGATGTCATTTTCATATGCCATCTTCATTAACGTTGCAGTATGGATATTTAATAATCAGAGCAGGTATTCTTTCCTTCTGCCTCAAATGTCAGACATAATAAGCCTCCGAAACGTCATTTATTCTCTTATCGAGACAATGGAGAATATTCAACGAAACACGTCTTGGAATGTAAGTTATATTTTAAGTGATTTATGTTCTGTGTAGGAAGCCATGTTAGGGATCCGGTCTGGACATGGCGCGAGTTAAGATTGTAATGCTATTTGCATCAGTCTGGCCCTGAAAGCAATTTGACCTCAACTGCAGAAACCCGCTTGTTGTAGAGGAAAAGAAAATGGGTGACTGACACAGCACTGTGGCACTTCAGAAACTTAGACCCCTCTTCCACTGACGTTTGTGGAGCGTCTTGCAGAACCATTCATCAGTCATGTGGCTGTGTAGAAACAGCTCCATTTAAATGAATAGCCGAGATCAGCCATAACGCTAGTGGAATCAGACCCTAATTCTTAGCCCGCAAATTAACAAATTCGACATAAATATCTAAATAAATAAACTAACTCCATGGAGCTGAGCCCTTCTTGAGAAGCCTTTGGAAGCTACTCAAGAGTTTCCCAACAATTTAAGAATACCGAAAATTAATTACCGTGTTCACAAGTGCCTTCCATTTGTCCCTATACTGAGCCAGATTAATCCAGTCCAATCCTGCTATAACTCCCACCGATGTCTACGTCTCCCTAGTGGTCTCTTTCCTTCTGGCTTTCCCACTAAAGTTCTACATGCATTCCTCTTGTTCCCATGCGTGCTATATGCCCTGTCCATCTCATCCTCCTTAACTTGATGATTCTAAAAACATCTGGCATGTTTACTTCGGGTGATTACGCATTAAAATAGCGGCCTGGGATCATGCCTGAGATTTTTCGAGGATTTCCTCAGTCTTTCCCGGGAAATGCTTTCATATCACCTTAAATTATTTCACAACAAATGTCTTCCACGTCTTTTGAAATCTATCATTCACTAAACATCCTTGTACTATAGCTCAGGAGATTAGTCGCCGGCTTCCGTCAGTGGCTGACAAGATTCGATACCAAATCAGGCCATATGGGATTTATGGTGGACAAAGTGCCGCTGGGACAGAACTTTTTCGAGTGTTTCTACGTGTATTTCCCCTGGCAATCCATATTCATGAATCATCCTATCATAGATAATATACAGTCTCGATACTATCAGCGTCGTTTAATACCCAACTTAAATGTGGTTAATTAAACCAAGAATAAGCAACGCCGTATTATCCCATATACTAGGTGAGGTTTCTTTATTCTACGACCACACTGACAATCTGTCACCTGACGACCCAACTTCCAAAGTGAAGTAACATCCCTATCTCGCGCGCTGTTCAATATCGACATTATATTCACATCACTGACAATTATGAAACGGAGCGAGATAAGCCGAAAGCCAGGGACTGCTGACTCTGCTTATCGCGCCGATAGTAAACACGAGCTCGTCTTACATGTGCAAGGTTTGAACCTGGGAGTTCAAATTTCATGCGTAACATTTTGTCCAATTTTTTTTTTATTTCTATCTTCTTGGACATAATTCTGTGTAGTCCGGTGGAAACAGACGTTTCGGAGAAACATATCGCCTCCAGTGTTGACGAATAAGTTAAGTAAGAAACCAGTATGAAGCGGGCGGAAATAAAAGCGAATAGGCAGAAGATTGGTTCGACATTTGCAATTGTTTCTCTGGTTACTCCCGTCTCCCCCTGCTACATGTCATTCCGTCAATATGCCACATTCATCTATCATCACGGAATGGTGCAACAGGACTTCCTGAAGCCACAGTACCAAGACACTCAATCTCAAATCGCTTCTACGACTCATAACAAAAGAAACTATACTGCTATGACCGCACGTATATCTGTGCCTGCCGCTCATTACAACATCCGAACTTTTACTAAGCATGATTCGTTTCGTAGGAGCCACGATAGCTCAGTCGGGATAGCGCAGTCGATTTAGCGACTGGCTACGGGCTGGAGGACGGAGAAGTCAGAATTCGAGTGCCGGTAGGGGCAGGAATTTTCATTTCTCCATGTCGTCCAGACCGGCTCTGGGGTCCACCCAATCTCCTATACAGAGGGTACCGGGGACTCTTTCCTCGGGGGTAAATGGGCCGCGGCGTGAAGCTGACCATTCACCTCCAACTAATGCCGAGGTCAAGAAAATGTGGATCTATACATCCACTCCCCCATACGTCTTCATGGCGTAGTGCTTAATTAGTTAAGCACAGGGACAACTTTACCTTGTACGGTTCGTTTCGTGCGGTTGTGGAACTTGGTCTCTGATATTAAGGGAGGAATCCAGCGTGAAGACATCTGAAAGCAGGGGGTCGAGGAAAATATCTGGACCCAAAAGGAATGAATTGCATAATTATAATGATCAAATCAAGGAGGATGAGAAAGGTTGGGCATAGTAAATAAAGGGTAAATAATGGTTAAAGTGTCCCTATGGTTAAGCTCAACGCCATGAAGGCGTATGGGGGTGTGGAAGTATATATCCACATTTTCATGACCTCGACAGTAGCAGGAGATTAGTGGTTAGCTTCACGCCCGGTACCCATTGGATAGGAGATTGGGTGGCCCCAAAGTCGGTTTGGACGCACTGGAGAAGAGAAAATTCTTGCCCCTACCAGAACTTGAACTCCAACCTCTCGGTCGTCTAGTCCGTAGCCAGTCGCTATACCGACTGAGCTATCGTGGCGCAGGGCATGTTAAGTTCTTAATTTAAGGAGGAAAGCCACACGTGTTAGTACTTCAGAGACTGACATTTGCAGAACTGTAACGTAAATGTCAGTTTAAGTGTATAAAGTATAAAGATATGTTTTAGATCAAGAAACTAATAGATATAATAAAGTAACTTATCCTAGTGGCTGATATTAAAGGACTGCCAGTAACTAAGATCCATTAATAACAACTAACAATGCTACAAGGGGACCTAGCAATTGTTTCAAAATGCAGAAAGCTTATGTTCTTGCAAATGTAGTTCCGTAAAACAGACGCAGTGTGCATCTTTTATGCCCCTTCCGCTCAGTGAATCGTCCCTATTTCTCTTCGTTACGAGTCTCGCAGTTTTACCGACTGGAATACACCAAATTGCCACAGAACCTTAGCATTCCTACGCAAATGTACATATCATTCTTTCCCCCTTAACTTTTATACGCTGCCTGCTGTCTAAAAACGTAAAAATAAGAATATAAAGAACTATAACGTTGTCTGTAGTTCTGCATGGGTATAAAACTTGGTCTCTGATATTAAGAGAGGAACATAGACTGAGGGTGTTTGAGAACAGGGTGCTGAGGAGACTATTTGGACCGAAGAGAGATGAAGTGACAGGAGGTTGGAGGAAACTGCAAAATGAGGAGCTTCATAAATTGTACTCTTCTCCAAGAATAATTAGAATGATCAAATTAAGGATCAGGCGGGCAGGGCATGTAGCACGAATGCAGACAATATTAATTCATATAGGATAATGGTGGAAAATCCAGACGAAAAGAGACCACTACGAAGATATAAACGTAGGTGGGAGGATAATATTGTCACGTGTATGAGTGACTGTAGACGGGGTTTGGTTTGGTAACTGGATTTATTGAACTCTTACAGATCTTACAGATATACTAACTATAACCGTTTCACTAATTCTCGCACTCTACAGTTTACTACAGCGCACATTTAAAGACTTCTCAGCCTGCTATGTCTTTACGAGTTGTTGTCTGGTAACGGCTTCCAACGGCGGACGTTTCCTTTACTATGGGTTTCCGAACTGTCCCTGTGCCTCAGCTACCAGCTTTTAACGGCAACACCTCACAACGACTGAACAGCATCAGGCCTCTAACTCACTGATTCACCAATCAACTCACTCCACTCCAATAACAGGCCAACTCCTCGCTTTCCTGCTTATAACATCTCGGCACGGATCACACAGAAAACACCGTTCCTCTGTTGCTGTTTAATAACAGCTGCCTAGTAACGGTCGTTGTCAAGTTGTTTATTTCGCGGTCGTAGAGAAATATGATCCGGTGGTATGGAGTAGATTCATCTGGCTCAGGATAGGGACCAGTAGAGGGATCTTATTAAGACAGCATAGAACCTTTGGGTTGAGAAATTCTGGAAAGCTGAACAAGTAGCAGCTTCTCAAGAAGGAGTAGTAAGAATTTGGTTTCTTAGTGTAGTGAATATGTGGCGATGATTAATTCCACCAGCTGCTGTGGAGCACTGGAAGTGGCACTCAGTTTCAATGACAGACTATCTGTAAGTGCCAGCAATAATAAATTGAAATTTGGTCATGAATCCCATCGGGGCTCGAAGCCACGCACCACATGCTGACTGAAAGGCCAACAGTAAACTATTCTGCTCTGCCAGGGCTTCAATCTTAAACGTAATAAGCACAGATCTCTAAACGGAAGAGAGAGCTTTGCATTCATGAAAAATAGATTTAAGACTTCCAGACAGGGAATTTGTGTTTGTTTTATTTGGCGACACTGGTTCCGTAACATAAATGGGGATATATGTGAGGCCCTCATTGGTCTTGTTGACCGATAATTTATCTCCGTTTCCCGTCCTCAAGGTGATGAGACCGTGGTACATTCATTCGTCAGCTTGATAAACCGGAACGCTAAACGGGGAGCAAGGCAAAGAAACACATTTCAAGGAAACGTAAGCCAAGCGACCTTCATTTGTCACGCTTCAGTGCTTCAGACGCTAAGCAAAGTCAACTGCACAGATATTCAATTAAGACCATAACTTCCAATGGTGACTTCGCTATTCCTTCAACACTGAATGTCTCAATGATTGCTTATATAACATTCCATAATTCTGTTCCTTATTTCGAACGTAATAAATAACAAGAAGTTCTGGGAAGAACTAATCGCATACTTTCCATTGATACAACACGGACCGCATGAAAAACAATACCTCCAACAATTCTTGTATTGCTACGTATGTATTCGTTGTCGCGGTAACCATTTTTACTTAGCCGTTGCCTAGCAACGGTAGGGGATACATATACAGACACACAGACTGATGTGGGGGATTTATGAAATACGCTGTTTATGTGAGCTCAGATGTCATGATATACATATCAAGTTTCATAAAGACTGGTTCAGGCATTCAAAAGTTGATAGGGATACACAGACATACAGACACTACGGTGATAGCATAAGCCTACTTCTATTGTTTCCCAAATAAGGAAGGTAGGACGTTTCGACTACAGCCGGGTTCGGGGCAAGGGGGTAACCGGGTTACATACTTCATCACGCGGAGAGGCAAGTTCATTAAAACACAATATCACTTTTCCCGAAAAATATTTTTGCTGCAAAGAAGTAAATTAATTAAAGTTTTAATTTTTGATGATACTGTAAAGTAATCCAGAATAAAGCTGACTCGGATTAGCGACAGTTTCCGCTGTATTTATGTTTTCATTTAACTGTTTTTCCCATCCATTGACGTGTGTTTACATTAAATTTGAAGTTAGTTGTTAAGTGTTTTATGAGGAGATTAAAAAAAACAAAAACGTTGTCAGTTGTTAAAAATTATAAATTAAGACTAGAAGATTGTAAGATATTTATTAATCATAAGTAATTTTCACAGTGGCCGCGCGGTCTAAGGCATTAACCGTTTTCGCCCGCTCGTGGGTTCGAATCCCACGCGAGGCATTTATGTCCGTGTGCGTTTATTCTGTGTTTGTGTTGTTCTGTGTCTAAGTAGCGGCCTTGCAAAGGGCTGATCCCTCGTACAAGGAATCCTACCAACTGCGTAAAATATCAAGAAGCTGGAAAATCGGCCAAGGCCCAACAAAGGGCTGTAGAACCATAATAATAATAATGTCACCATAGGGGTTAGAGTGACGAATGATAGTGGGTTGTAGATCTGATGATTGGCTTTATTGGACGCTTCTATTACAATCACAGCTGAGTATAACAGCTCACACATTGAACTCGTTAATGACGTTTGTTTGAAGAATCTCTCACTAGTCTCGGGCTGGTCTCTCGTCTCTCGAATTCTGGATCTCTACTCACTTTGTAACAGCTAGGCGGCCAGCATAGAAAACACCACATAGAACATTTAATTATCCTCTGTTGTCCAGTTTGTTGTCATGAGAATCTTGTTTTTAGCGAATTGTTACCTTGTAGCGACTCGTTCGTTGCTGTCTGTTGTCCTGGGAAGTAGTATGTACTTAGCCAGTGCTCATAAACGGATGTCTGGCTCCACTATTCTGGCTTTCAGGTGTCATGTCATATTAACAATGTAATTTTGTTATATACTGTTGCGTCTAGCATCAAATTTTCCTATTAGTTCTTCTATTGTTGTTAACATTCTTATCCTCCGACTTTATCAGATTTTGGAAATTAACCTGTAGAAATTTCGGTCCATGTTTCCCAAAAATAAAATATTGAATGCTTAAATTAAATTAAAGAATGCAATTATAGGAGGCCGCGCCATAGCTCAAGCGGTTAGTCGCTGGCTTCCCACCGAGGCGGCCCGGGTTCAAGACCGGGTCTGGTTAAGTGGGATTTGTGGTGGACAAAGTGGCGCTGGGGCAGGTTTTCTCCGAGAACTTCGGTTTCCCCCGCCAATCTTCATTCCACCAATTGCTCCACAAACACCGTCACCTATCACCTGGGGCTGGTACAATAGGTCAGAAGTGGCCGCAGTACAAGGGACTTAATCCCACCCCACTAGCAATAAAAGAATGTCACTGTAGGCACAATGAATATTCTGGAATTTAACGGCTTAACTGTCCTAGTGAATGACAGAAGATTTTCTGCCCAAACCGCTGAAGGCGCCAATAACCGTGCAGCTATATGCAAAGTGCTGGCGGTCGGCTTGAACACGAACATGCAGCGGCCTGTCCACTCTCCGGCCGCTTCAGTCTAAATGCTCTGTGGTCACAGGTTGAAAACTGAACCTCACACTTCTGAGCAGACGCGAGAGTCACTGAGGAGGATGTGATGGATGAGCCTGTCCGTTTATCTGCACTCCCACCCGACTTGAAAAACTTCTGCAAAAGACGAGATGAGAGGAGTCTATAGCTCTGGGGAAGAGCATTCGATTGGGGACAAACAGGTCATCGGATCGAATCCGAGTGTGAAGATGAAAGGTAAAATTGTCCCTGTGTTTAATTAATTAAGCGCTACGAAATGAAGACGTATGAGAAAGTGGAGGAATTGTTTGAGGCGTCGTTTTCTATGCGATCCGTGTCGTATCAAAGGAAAGTAAGCAACTAGTTCTTCCCAGAACTTATCATTGATCTATCTTACATACTTATGGAGCTGAGCCCTTCTTGAGGAGAAGCCAAATCTGCAGCTACTCAAGAATTTCCCAGCATTTTATGGAACCCGAAGGTTCATTACCGTGTTCACAAGAGCCCTCCACTGCTCCCTATCCTGAGCCAGATCAATCCAATCCATGCCATCCCATCTTATCTCTCTAAGATCCATTTTAATATTGTACACCCACCTACCTAAAAACATAAAAATTAGATAATACAAAACTATAATTTTTCCCGTGGTTCTGTATGGGTGTGAAACTTGGGCTCTGACATTAAGGGAGGAACACAGACTGAGGGTGTTTGAGAACAGGCTGTTGAGGAGAATATTTGAACCGAAGAGAGATGAAGTGACAGGAGTTTGCAGAAAACTGCATAATGAGGAGCTTCATAGCTTGTACTCTTCTCCAATTATAATTAGAATGATCAAGTTTAGGAGGATGAGGTGAGAAGGGCATGTAGCATGAATAGGAAGAAGAGGAATGCATATAGGATATTGGTGGGAAAGCCAGAAGGAAAGAGACCATTAGGAAGGCCAAGGCGTAGATGGGTGGATACTACTAAAATGGATCTTAGAGAGATAGCATAGGATGGTATGGATTTATGTGGCTCAGAATAGGGGTCAGTGGAGGGCTCTTGTGAACACGGTAATGAACCTTTGAGTTCCATAAAATGCTGGGAAGCTTTTGAGTAGCTGCAGAATTGGCGGCTTCTCAAGAAGGGCTCAGCTCCATGAGTGATAAGTAAGTACACCCACCTACGCCTTGGTCTTCCCAGTGGTCTCTTTCCTCCTAGCTTTCCCACCAATATCCTATATGCATTCCGCTTCCCCCCATTCGCGCTACATGCCCTGCCCACCACATCCTCCTTGACTTGATCATTCTAATTATTCTAATTTCTCATCTATACGAATGAAAACACATATGCTCACTATTTTCACTGCAGACTATGAACGTCAGACCCACTCTAAACCCTCAGAAGATTTACTTCTCTTTACTGAGAAACAGACACAACTCCCAACATGCTTTCGCTGCAAGCACTTTGTGCAATAACGGCAAAAGAACAAGGCGAAACTGTGAACTTCGTGAAGACCCTCTTATGGCTCATGGCATCTGAACCGACAGCTAAGGAGAACACAGAGTTGGCTTTTATTCTGTCTCTATTTTTTATTTCTATGATAGATTCTGTTTCAGAAGCTCATACTGAAGATCCCTGCCCTTAAGTTTCAAACTCTTCTACGTGGAAGTAGCAAAAAGAGTGGCTCTTCTTACAGAACTTTCCTACTGGAGCGTTAAGAAACCAGCACTACATAACAGAGCTGATCGACGGTCTTTCGGGGAGACTGTATGGAAAAGAAAGGAATTAGGAATTGTCTCAGTCTGTCCGTCTGCCTAATTTCCAAAACTAATTACCGTATCGCCGGTCACGGTAGCCGAGCGGTCTAAGGCATGTACTGTCTTCGCTCGCTTGAAAACCGGAATCGTGGGTTCGAATCCTCCTCAGGGCATGGATGTTTAGTTGTGTGTGTGTTTTTCTGTGTTTGTGTACAGGTAGAGGCCTTGCGAGAAGCTGATCACCCGCCCAAGGAGTCCTACCGAATGTGTAAGATCTTGAGAAACCGAAACAGAGAAGTTCATGGAGGTAGGCCTAGGCCCGCTGGGGCTGTAGTGCCAAGAAAAAAAAATACCGTATCTCAATTAACTTTGGGGTCGGAATATTAAATGTTGCTTCAACATAAAGGAAGTCTTCTTGCTCACGAACTCGAACTCATAAACTACTCATCACACTGAGCAAAGTTTGTATGGCGGAAATGCTCTAAGCCTGCATTTCGGAGGATTTTATTTCGATTCTTGGCTGGTATACGGGCTATATTGACTCTTGGGGGGTTTCCTCAGTCTCTCCATGAAAATTGCGGGATAGAACCACCAATAGGCTAAGATAGTTCCTTCTAAACCCTCTACAATTCGCTATTCACTGCTCAACACATCATTCGGAGTTATACAGTCTGTGATACAGACAGCGTCGTTAAACAAGTAACAAAAAAGTAACTGATCTTATAACAACTGTAAACAGTATCTGGTTAGGAGTTTTAA
The DNA here is from genome assembly GCF_002891405.2 of Cryptotermes secundus. NCBI lineage: Eukaryota > Metazoa > Arthropoda > Insecta > Blattodea > Kalotermitidae > Cryptotermes > Cryptotermes secundus. Next base: position 289,764 of record NW_019738361.1, read on the forward strand.
ATTTGATTGAAAGCATTTCTCAGCACCATATGGTTAAAAACAGAGTCGGGATTGCTCAGTCGGTATAGCGACCGGCTACTTTATAATTTACCGCAATTTAAAACATTTAACGAGAACAGAACTGGACGCTAATCGAAGTACCTCTGCTTAACAAGGAAAGGGTTAATATGTCTTCTCAATTTCTGTTGTAGTTTGGGAGATATTTTTCGATTATAAAGATATTTCCCTGACGGAACAACGTGCGACTGTCCGGGTTTAAACTCAGCTGGAAAAGTGAATACATTATAGTCCGGTGCGCTCCAAATAAACTTATAATGTAGCGATAATGACTAATTCGCCGATCACTGTGGTCGCGCGGTCTAGGGCATGAACTGTCTTCGCTCCCTCCAACGCTGGGATCGTGGGTTTGAAACCTGCTCAAAGGCATGGATGTCTGTGTGTGCGTTTATCTGTGTTTGTGTTGTCCTGTGTGTAGCTAGCTGTCTTGCGAAGGGCTGATCCCCCGTCTAAGGAGCCCTACTGTCTGTGTAAAAGTGATTACAAAACTGAAGAAGAGGTCATGGCCGAACAAAGGACTGTGGAGCCATTGATGAATGAATGAATGAATGAATGATTAATTATCAATCATGAATAACAGCCGATGATTATACATGATTCTCAAATATTAATTTTGTATAATCTATGGTTATTATTCATAATTACTGTATCGTTTATAAAACATGTGCTTTACTCCCTGTAATTAATTCTATTACAGATGTATATATAAATACTATTCAAAGAACGCGTGAGAGTTTTACTGTAAGCTTTTGTGGTGACTATCATTTATCAATGTTATATTAAGTCTGTACGAATCAATCATGTTTCCTGATGAGTAACGTAAACAGATCTTCATAATGCACTCAATAGCATCTGAGATAAAAAAAAACATGACGTTACATCCATACACGCACAGGAAGATAAAATGGGTTTTCATACTTTATGACGCTGAAACATAGGAAGATAAAATGGGTTTTCATACTTTATAACGCTGAAACATAGGAAGATAAAATGGGTTTTCATACTTTATAACGCTGAAACATAGGAAGATAAAATGGGTTTTCATCCTTTATGACGCTGAAACATAGAAAGATAAAATGGGTGTTCATACTTTATAACGCTGAAACATAGGAAGATAAAATGGGTTTTCATCCTTTATGACGCTGAAACATAGAAAGATAAAATGGGTGTTCATACTTTATAACGCTGAAACATAGGAAGATAAAATGGGTTTTCATACTTCATGACACTGAAAGGTAAGGTATACAGTTCCGAAAAAGCATATGTATATTCAGGACGTTGAACTGTGAATTGCAAATGTTTGTCTTTTCGTTATGCTGTTAATCTCTTAAATTTGTTGAATATGGCCTAGCCTCCGATCCTCATCGCCGTAAGTACAGTTCGCATGAAAGGTCTCACTTTTTATCAGATGTCCGCGTGAGATGAAAGTAAATAGAGACTGATAGATGGCAGCACTGGTAGCGACAGTGTTCGTAAATTTGTGTCAATGTCTAAAGTGATGAATGGATTCGATGCAAAGGAACAGTAAATACAGCAGCAACAGGGAATGTGTCGCATTCACAGAAGTGACATTCCATACAATTTGTACGCAACGTCAGAGGGACAGGCGGTAGAGTTTTATAAATGCGTTGCAGGAACACACAGCTCCCAGTGCGAAAGTGAATAATACAAAATTCAGAAGAACCAGCACTGATATATTACTTGCACGTAGACTGTCGGACAGTCTAACTGCAACAACGCTGAAAACTTCACACAATTTGGAGCTCATCCCTGTCCAATCCAGTCCAGAAAAATTGTTGCCGGTCCTCGCCAGCACAGCATTTCTTGGTGTCGCGTCCCGTAGAGACCCATGATCATTTTTTTTCTTTTCTTTCCAGACTTTTACGTGTTTTGAAATGGGATATTTTCCTCCATCCGGTGCCGAGATCAAGAATGCTGGAGCTATATCTCCACTCCCCAATGCTTCTTATTGGCGTGGCGCTTTAAGTTCAGAAACAATTTTATCTTTACTTTAACCGTACGCAAAAGAAATATGCAGTCTGCCTGCTTCTCATACACAAACCTCAGTTTGGATGAAGCAGTTAACAGAAACTTATCGTGGTGATTACATTACTCAGTAAAAAGAATTTTAAAGGGGATAATTGTTTTCGACCACCCTGAGACTGAATCCCCTAACGAACCCGCTATCCAGCACGACAAAAGAATAGTAATTCAATCTACGCGAAGGAAAACGTAAGACGCCTCATAAACTAGTAACGTCAGTCATGGAGTTGAGCCCTTCTTGAGAAGCCGCCAGTTGTGCAGCCACTCAAGAACATCCCAGCATTTTATGGAACCCGAAAGTTCACTACCGTGTTCACAAGAGCCTTCCACTGGTCCTTATCCTGAGCCAGATCAATCCAATCCTGTCTCTCTAAGATCCATTTTAATATTGTCCACCCACCTATGTCTTGATCTTCCCAGTGGTCTCTTTCCTTCTGGCTTTCCCACCAATATCATAGATGCATTCCTCTTCTTCCCCATTCGTGCTACATGTCATGCCCATCGCATCCTCCTTGACTTGAACGCTAGTTCAGTTAAAAATTAATTCAGAAGTGCATGTAGCAATCACGTGAAATAAAAACTTCACCAAAAATATTGATTGTGAAACCTGAAGGGGAGAGGCAACTTGGGACATCTATTTAGTACACATCATTGGGAGAATATTATTAAAATTAATCAAAGAGAAATGGAGCGTTAAACTGTACGTAGAGCGCATTCATTGTGTTCAGTATGGAGCCCAGAGGCGTACGTTTATGTACATTGTGACGACACTTAGGGTTTCACAGTGCAGTGTGTAGAGCCGTTGCTATGCAACGACCGCGAGATGGATGGATATATCAGGGCCGTTTTGGGGCAACGGCTAGGTAAACACGTTCCCGTTCCTAAGCAGTAGATTCTTAATAATGCAACAGCTGAACGCAACAATATAAGAGCTGTGTTTTATATGTGGTCCGTGCCGAGATGTTATAAACAAGGGACAATGTAACTTCAGTGATTTCTGCACAGGAGTCTGTGAAGATATGACTCGAAGTGTAGGCAGAGGAATAGCCATTGTTGGAGCCGTTACCAGAAAAAGGCTAGTGACAGACTGAGAACAATAGACTGTGTGCTCTAGTGAACTGTGGAGTGTGGAAATAGCGATACTGTTATAGTTACGACCTGTAAATGGTCAATAAATCCATTCACCAATCCAAACCCCGTCTGTAGTCACACACATACTACGAGACAATAGAAAGCGAAGAATTGCTTGATCAGGTATGTAACTATTAAAATTGTCAATAAAAAAAAATTATGCCTCGTGAATTACTTATTTCTTCATTTACTCAGCCACTGTCCGCTTAGTTGTTTTGTCAGTTAGTTACTTAGTTAGTTAGTTAGTCAGTTAGTCAGTTAGTTAATGAGATTCACAATCTGTAATATTCACCTAACAATGTTTCAGTGATCAGATAAATATTACGTGCATGGGGAAATAAGAAATGCAAAGATAAGTTGTGTTGAAAATCACATGACAGCAGCAACGTGAAAACAAGAAAATACGCAAAGATAATACTAAAACAGGGTTTAGAGAAATAATGTTTGAAGATGTGAACTGACTTGTAAGAAATCAGAATAGGATAAAGCAGACACTTCTTGTAAGCACTGTTACAAACCACTGGTTTCCACAAAAATAAATAAATATATATATAAATATATATGATTTTTTGCCAACAAAAACTCGATAATATTGGATTAATTTACTATTTATCGTTAGGCATACCACGAACTGACCCGTCGTTAAACTCAAAGTAGAAGATATATATTTTGCAAACACCCTGTCTCTATTACTAAAGCCACTGAGCTTACAGTGCCATCAGCGCCGCCATAAATTGGCGACTGCCTAGCTAAACAAAATGCGCGCAAGAGGGAACAGAATTCAAGTCACGACAAGTGATCATGGCTCCGAATCGCCCCGCTATGCGATCAAGACCCGACTCCGTCAATCCTCTTAAGCATGGTTTCTCAACCAGTGGGCCGCATCTCACTGGTGGGACTCGATAGGCCTGTGGAGGGGGGCTGAGACGTAACGCTTTTCAGTGGGTTCGTAACTTCTGGGATACATACACCGCCGTGTAGTCCGCTGAAAGTCATCCGATGTTTCGGAGTAACATCTCACCCCATATTCAGGGCCGAAGTGTAAGCGAAACAGTAAACCAAATATGTTTACTGCCTGCTTCAAGTTGATTTCTTGCTTGGCTTATTCTTCGACCCTGAAGACGAGGCCATATGTTCCTCCGAAACATCGAATGACTTTCACCTGGGTACAAAGTGTTATGGGATTTTTCAATTGAACTAATCCTTCCAGCCGAATTATGGCCCTGGGGTCGACTCAGCCTCTAACAGAAATGAGTACCAGGAATCTTCCTGGGGGTAAAGGGCGGCCGGGCCGTAAGGCTGACAACCTCACCGCAATCTGTGAGCCGATCGTCTAGAAAATTTGGGAGCCCCGACGTCTCACACCCCTATGGGCCTCCACGGCCTGTTACAGGGATAGATTTACCTTTACCGCGTGTTTATCTCCCTCAGGTAGCCAGAAATGGCTGACTCACGCTGTTCTGCAGATGACAGGACACATAAATGGGACAATCTTTGAATGTGCAGCGGCGATTTTCCAGACTTGTCGATACGACAGACAAAACCAGATGATTCCCTCCAACGCCTGGGCAATGTGATGATCCAACAGGCTATTCTCTCGCTTGGCTTTACAGCTTATCGTGGAATTCACACTGTGATGCAGGGGAGTATAAAATCCGTTTTATAAACTCGTATATTACTGATGGCTCAATTTCCCATGTCGTTCCTGAGACTGCGAACTACATTCGAAAATTTTCTCATCCACAACTCAATTTATATGTTGAGTGTTTCGAAAGCTTGTTTTCCCCTGAAAGAACGATTTCCCACATGGCACAGCTTCTGAAACTTGGCAGCTCAAGTTAACTATCGAATGATTTCCCTAATCGATATTTAATTTGATAAACAGTTAACTAAATAAAAACCTCAATACCGGGTACTTCATTTCCTTACTAATTTATTAGCTGACAAATTAGCTAAATTGAAAGCAGACAGAAGAACCACGTGTTTCACCAACTAACCGAAAGGTCGAAACGTTTATTCAAGGTAAAGATAGGTAAAGTTTTCTCTGTGCTTAATTAATGACACACCACGCCATGAAGGCGTATGGGGGAGTGGAGTTATAGCTCGACCAGTCTTGACCTCAACATTAGATGGAAGTGAGTGGTGAGCTTCACGCCCCGGTCGTTTTATTTCCAGGTAAAGAGGCCCCCGCGCCGGTCACGGTGGCCGAGCGGTCTAAGGCATGTACTGTTTTCCCTCGCTTGGAAACCGGGATCGTGGGTTCGAATCCCACTCAGGGCATGGATGTTTAGTTTGTGTGTGCGTTTTTCTGTGTTTGTGTACACGTAGAGGCCTTGCGACGAGCTGATCACCCGCCCAAGGAGTCCTACCGCATGTGTAAGATCTAGAAAAACCGAAGTGAACTGAGAAGTTCATGGAGGTAGGCCTAGGCCCACTGGGGCTATAGTGCCAAGAAAAAAAAGAAGAGCCCCTCGTACCCATTGGATAGAGTGGGTGGGTCCCAGAGTCGGTCTAGACGACGTGGAGAAGAAAGAATTCTTGATCCTACCGGGACTCGAACTAAAATTCCTCGGTCGTGCAGCACATACGGACTACACTATCCCGGCCACCAATTTTAGGTAATATCCCGAAATTATTACTAAACAGAGATGGGTTTCTTAAAGTGTTACGAGGTATCTAAGACTGTGCAGAACAGAAGTAAGCTCAGAGAGCAAGGCTGACCAACAAGTTGCCATGGACACCATCAAAAGGGCTGTCGTTATTGAAGCGTCATTCGTCAGCGACAACACGGACGAGCAGCGTCACTGAGGAAGACTGACGTTAGTTTTCAGCGGGTGATGACATGGCGATCAATCAACATCCCTCGTCATCAAGCCCACATAAAGAAGTAATCATTTATGTTAGAAATACGGCGAGGAAGAAAATAATTGACAGTCATTTTTAGGTAGCGGTGGTCCCTTTCCCATCATGATACGTTGTTGACGTCGCTGTGGCTAGAAGGTTATTATTCAGTAGCTCTATTTGTTTTTCGTGAAGTTTCTGTGTCTTCCATGACGGATAGATCCATTGAAAAGGGGGGAAAACAGTTCTGGAAAGAACTAATCGTTTGCTTTTCTTTTATGTTACGGACCGCATAGAAAACGAAAAATAATTGGAGAGAGGCATAGACGCACATACAGCAAGTGATCTCATAAGCCTCCTAACAAAAGTTAAGGGGGATATACAGACGTAATAGACAGCAAAGTGAACTCATAAGCCTCAAAACACTAAAAATTTAAGGGGGATACACAGATGAATGGACAGACACAGGAGGATATACAGACAGAGAGCAAGGTGATCTCATAAGCCATCTTTTATTTTTCAAAATAAGAAAAGTATACTAAAAAAGACAAGCGAAAAGCTGGCTTAGATTTAGGATGTTGTTTATTTAACGACGCTGTATATAAACTATATAGCGTCGAATGGTAGGATCATTGATGAATTGGAACGGATTTGGAAGGAAGCGGTCGTAGCCTAATTGAAATATCAGCTCGATATTTTCAAGTAGGAACTGAGGAAACTCAGGATAACCCGTGTCCCGGTCTCCATTCGAATCCAGTGCCTCCCGGATAGAAGCGTAAAGCGCTACCGCTACACTAACCTGCTGGGAAGCAGGGGAATGTATAAATGGTATAATTCCCATGAAATAATTTTGCTGTGTCATAAACAAACTCCGTGGTTTTAGTCCGCAAGCAAACTATACCGACCGAGCGACCGCCGCTTGTCGGCGAAGTTGGTGCCAACTTTAGCGGATAGAGGGTGTCGCATGGTCAGCGCAACGAATCCCCACGGCCGTTAAACTCGATTTTATAGACCGGAGCCGCTATTTCCTTGAAACAGTTCCTCAATTATCCTCACGAGGCTGAGTGGACCCCGTTCCAGACCCACTACTTCTCAGAAAATCTGGTAGCGCCGGTAATCGAACCGGGATTTGTAGCCAGGAACTCCGACCACTAGACCACAGTGGCGGTCCTCTGTCATATGATGTAGTAAATCTCATATATGATTTTCAAATTTCTTGTTTCAGTACGACTTAAGATGGGCTTACAAGGCCGTACGCTTTTCTTTCGGCCATATTGATGACGTGGCTTAGCATCGACTGTATTATTTTAATTGAAAAATTTAAGCAAACAAATCCTGTCCTTTAAAATGTAGGGTGATTTATCGATATTTTTAAGCGCTGTAATTTATCACACAAGAGTAGAAGTGACTCTAGGGTTATTTGGTGGAGGGACATTATGTTTGCAGGAGTCTGTATAGCGACTGGCTACGGGCTGGACGACCGAGGGGTCACAGTTCGAGTCCTGGTGGTGGCAAGAATTTTCTCTTCCCCAGATGGTCCAGACCGGCTCTGGAGTCCATCTAACCACCTATCCAATGGGTACCGGGGGCTCTTTCCCCGGGGATAAAGCGGCCGGGGCGTGAAACTGTATCTATACATCCACTCCCCCCAAGCGCCTTCCTGTTGTAGTGTTTCATTTGTTGAGCACAGGGACAGATTTAAATTTACCTTGCATTATGTTTTCAAGCCCCTCCTCCTGCAAGTATCTGTGTAGATGGTAAAACAGAGAGATTACCCTTTCAGCCGACTATCTTTATCTATAGGAAAAAGAATGTATCTTTTTTTTTAATTTATTGGAATGGGGTGAGACTGAATCCACTTGGAACTGCGGCCACTTCTGGCCTATTGTACCAGCCCCAGATGATAGGTGAGGGTGATTGTGGAGCAGTTGGTGGAATGAAGATTGGCAGGGGAAACCGCAATACTCGGAGAAAACCTGCCCCAGCGCCATTTTATCCACCACAAATCCCACATGACCTGACCTGGTATCGAACACAAGCCGCCGCGGTAGGAAGCCGGTTCTAACTCGTTCCGTATTCGGGGGATCATGGGTTCAGATCTGTGCTGAGCATTGACTTTCCTGATTGATTTAGAATGTGGTGTTCAGGGCTATGACACCGCGCAGCTATGTAGATGATCGCCGTTTCGGAGGAACCAGCTGTGACCATTTTCATGGTAATTTTTTTTGTATTACTTGGTGGGGTGGGACTGAGTCCACTTGGTGCTGCGACCACTTCTGGCCTATTGTACCAGCCCGTGAGGGTGATTGTGGAGCAATTGATGGAATGAAGATTAGCAGGGGAAACCGAAGTACTCGGAGAAAACCTGCCCCAGTGCCACTTTGTCCACTACAAATCCCACTTGAACAGACCCGGGATCGAACCCGGGCCGCCGCGGTGGGAAGCCAGCGACTAACCGCTTGAGCTTCATGGTATAAGTAACTATCGCTCTTCTGCCCTAAAAATGGAGGCGAGACGTTCCTCTAAAACTCTGGTACTTACCTATCCATCTGTACGCTGCCTTAACCAGGAGAACACAACGTGAATTTTCGTTGTATAAACTTCAACAATTCCTGACATATTTTGGTACTTTGTTCCCCTCCCTCCAGGCAAATAGTGGAACAGTACCTTAAAACAGGCCACGACTTCGCATTTCAATATTCTTCACAATCATAGTATTATCCTATACAGTCTATGTAGATGGAAAATTATTTAACAAAGACAAACATAGATCTAGTGGAATATACTTGCTTGTTTAAACATTCCCAAACTTTGTTCTAACTTCTAATACACTACCTTAATGTAATAAAGTAGAAAGGTAAATCTGTCCCTGTGCTTCATTAATTAAACATTATACCATGAAGGAATATGGAGGAGTGGAGGTATAGCTCCATCATTATTGACCTCGACACTAGATGGTGGCGAGTGGTCAGTTTCAAGCCCCGGGTAAATTGCCCCAGGTGCCGATTGGATAGGAGACTGGGTGAGCCCCAGAGCCGGTCTATGTGATGTGAAGACAAAAATCTTACCCTTGTCGGGATTCAAACTCCGGCCGACCAGCCTACGTTAATGTAATGCAGTTACGAATTATTCTAATTCCCTCAGCCTGCCGGGAATTTCTTAGTTACTTTTCAAATGAACAATAAGACTGCAGTTGTACATGTGATAAAATAAAAGGTTGTGCTCTATTATAACTTTTTTTTCTTTCATTTTAAATGACTGTAACATTTACATTACTTTCATTCCGATTTTGAACACAATGAGACGTCAACTGCAGGCTGTGCTTGTGTCACATGCCTCTCACGCTACACTGCAACGTGTTACCGCAGTACCGCTGCCACGTTCCGAACAATTTGCATTATTTTCCACTACGGTCCTTAATCCTGTGAAATTGTCTCCCGTTGAAGGAAACTTAAATTTGTTGTGACACTCGAAGTTAGTGAACCGTGAAATTCGCTGTTTAATGGTTTTCACGCATAATCGAGTGTACTAGAATGGCATTCTTCTAGAGTCAACAATTCCTATCTGCAGATTCAACCGGAGTTTACAAAAACTTTACAAATGTTATAATTCCTTAAAATGGTTGGAAGGGCTAAAAATTTTAACACAACAGACTTTTAAGAGCGCTATGTTGTCGCCCTAAAAACTGTATTTCCCAAATGTCAGTCGAAATCATCCAAGTAGCTAATTTGATCTTACAACTAGTAGTCCTCCACTGAGAGGTCTCAGGTTTACGCCCAAGTCATTCACTGTTAAGACTTCGTGGTCAAAATTCCACGTGGCATTATTTCGTCTCTTATTCCACCGATAACCGTGTAAGTAGGCGTAGGTCTAAGAAGGTACCCTGCGTGGTCGTTCACATTGTTCTTTGATCGATTTCTTTGTTATATGGTTGTACTGTGTAAATTTTTACTAACATTTCGCTGAAATACCTGAAGTACAACTAATCAAAATCTTGTTACTTATTTTTATAATTTATTATTATTGAATTAAACCACACTTCACGAATTTTTAAGAATAATTCAGTACATCAGAGGATTTAAAAAATGTGATACATCTGGTAATAGACATAAACCACATCACATAGAATTAAGAGCGAATAGCCTGCTCTTTAAGAAGAAATATTCGTATATCACCAGCAGAACCGACTACGTGCTGGGGCCCCTAGACCTATACAGAAGGGGGGTGCGGAAGCGGCAACAGGAGATTGTCCCCTCCATCTCATTACAGTATGACGTTCACCCACTAGGTAGTTCTCCCGTTCACCACCAGTAGCGCTTCTCGTCAGCCTCCATAATGGACGTACCCTACAGTAGAGGCTAGTTAAATCTGTGGTCATGTAACAGATCTATCAATCCACTATGTCGGTTAGGAAGACTCCCACACATGGACTGAAGTGAAAACATGGTTAATGTGTTGACTCTATACTGGGTTTCTGTTAAGAGCTTTTCTCGCGCAACTGGGAGATTCTTGTAAACAGACCCACCCCCATTCCCCATACATTCCAGATAATGGGGAGTTAACGTATATTGTTTTCTAGACAAGCCAACCATGAAGCAAATTTAGAGCCAAATTGGCCAGACTTTATGGTAGGAGTGTTCAACTCTTCTATCTTAGTGCACGCAGGTACAAATAAACATCACACTACATGAGACAATGGAAAAACAATGAAAATCCTACATATAGAAAAAAAAGGGAAGATGCTCGACACTTATGAGATTTCACATATACAGAATCGGCAAAAGGAACATACAATTTAAACCACAATTTCGTTTACCCACCAAATTGTAAGAAATAGAACACAGAACCACACCCCCCCCACTATAACCCTCCTGTAACTCCCCCGCCCCTTTCCTACTAACAAATCGGCAACTTATTGCATACTAAAAAATACACTTAAAACCTAACGAAGCCAGACACGGAAATGTAAGTAGACAAGTAAGGTAATAGTAGATCAGGAAGAATGGGTTACAGGTTACAAAGTATAGATTATTCTATGTAACTATGCATCATGTTATATTGGTCAATGGTACCACGGAACTAAGTTATTGCACTGTCATATTTAAAAATCCTTTGTCCCTTATCACATTGCAATGTATGAGGCAAAAGAGATCGATGACAAAACCTTCAGACCTGAGATTCAAAGATTCCAGCCACATTTCACAACTGAGCAATTTGTATTTGTCACAGGGTGAACAGAAGCAAGGAGAGGTGTCCTGGTTATGAACTGTGGGCATAATGAAATCACATGACCAGAGCGGGAGGGACAAACATGGTAGAAAACTCTTCTGATTATATCAAGACAACGGATAACATCCAGAAGCACAATAATTGAATTAATACATCATCATCACAAACTTTTAGATCTTACTCACATATAAACATTTTTACTGATCTTCTTTTGGCTTATTTTGGACTTTATCCATCGTCTGGTATGTAAAAGACAAAAAGACCACGATGTTTCGAAGACTGGATCTGTCTCCGTCTTCAGGTGGGTAGGGAAGGATAAACCTACTCAGTTGGGCCCGTTAGAAAGAGCTAGTCTCAATCACTGGTCTTTTGTCTTTTACATACCAGACGATGGATGAAGTCCAAAACAAGCCAAAAGAAGTACAGTATACACCATCGTCAGAATCCTTTCAAGTCTATTTTTACTGATGTTCAAATCCATAAGGATACCAATTAGAAATCAAACACAAAGTGTTAAGCAATAATTCTTTGTAATACAGCAACTTATTTGTAATATGATCTAACATTATGAATACAAAAAACATCACACATCACAGATGGACCAATTTTAGATTCTGCTTTCACTAACCATTCATGCCTTTTATTTTCTTGTGTTCTCTGATGATGTTACCACCATTTTCTTCAGGCCTTACAGACTTCCAATCTGCATAGCAGTTATCAGCACAAGGCACAGAGCAGAAGAGCTAAGATTATTAGCAACTGCTGACTGAAAATACAAGCCATAACCGATCACTTCAACAAACGTGGAAAGAGCACAACGTTTTCAGTTTGTCTTGCCAATTGATGAAGTTGTTCAAAAACAGCTGCTTTCTTTATCCTGTACATGTCTCTCACATCTTGCAGCTGCAATTCTGACTCTGTTAGCAACTGTCCCATTTCAGTATGGCCCCCCTTCGCTTGCAGTATGCATCTTGGTAGCCCTCGCAGTGGTTGGAGGGGCAGGTCATGTAATGGGGATGATACACTGCGATCAGTATCCTTATCTGACATGCTGTTACAGCTCCTTGCCCTCTGACACCAAAGCATACAAGCTTTTGCTATGTGCCGCAGTGTATCCAGCGCATGAAACAGAGTTCTCTTTTCATGAACGCTGAGATGATTTTGATGAGGATCAGATTCTTTCTCCGCAACAACTGTCTCCTGCAAGAAACAAGAAAACTATACACCTGGGAGTAATCCCCACCTTCATTATACACAAAATGAACAAATATTCTGTTCTCATCATGACTTTCCATAGTATAAAACCCTTGTTCTTAATGTATAAGGCACACACTATTATTGCGATGCATCATGATTTCAAGGAGTATGCAAATTGCCAGTCCATGATGAGACGTGTCGAGGCGTGCATTGAATTTCATGGAGAATATTCTGAGCATTTATTACAAATGTACTCTTTCAGGTATTACTCACAAATGAAATGTTTCCGGACGCATGCTGATGTGGATATCTTTTCTGGTTTTGGTACGTGGAACTCATGTCCTAAGTTTGTTCGCACCTTTCAGTTATACCCTTTGTACGTCAAAACATTGAAACACCTTTCAACATTTGATGCAGCTAAACCCCAAATGCCTAAATTACACAATAAATACAATAAAGCGGTGATTCCCAACTTTCTTTCTTCTGAGGTTTCTAATGAATCTTCTCCTTATCCTGTGTTCCACAATACAGCTGCTGTCTTTTACTTCCTCATAAGTGATGTACATTTCTCAAAGGGGGCACAAAGAAATTACAATCCAAATAATTTACCAAAACATGGATATGCAAATCACATATAAATAAAGCTACAGGTAATAAATACAGCAGATATGTAGTATGTAACAACTTCTAAAATATTTTCTACATTTTTAATTAACTACAATATTATAAGCCCATGCTGGGAGCCACTATGTTGAGGAGCAGACATGTTTTGTAGCAATGACCCATGCGGATATATACACCTGGAGATGAATATGTTTACAATATATTTAAAATACAGCCACCCTTCAAAATAAATCCTGAAAAATGAGTATGTGATGACAAAACTGCTCTTTAAAAATTATGTATAAGGTGGAACTAATCCTCACCATCCACTCCCAGAAGACATGGCACTTCTTAAGCCACTGCTTGTGTGTATCCATAAGCACAACATATTCACTAATTCTGTCAAGGTATACTGGCAGTAACTCAGGGTAACGAACGAGTTTTGTTTCGCTGACAGACAGGTGAGGTAAACCACAACAATTAATAGTGCTCTCATGAACCTGAAGGAAAAACTCTTATTACAATGGTAATTAACAAGAATCCAGCTGATAACTGAATCATACAGTGCTGCCATCAACTGCTCAGTTTATAGTTCACTGAACCACAGCCATTATAAACAAAGCATAGTATCTTCTGGGATGTGACACAGAGTAGTCTCGAACATGTTCATTGACGTTTTGGAGGAAAATACTGCCTCCATCTTCAGGGTCAAAGAGTAATCAAGCAAGCAAAAGGCAAACAAAGAGAGCTGCAAGTGGAAAACCAGGTTCAAATATAAGTGCCACATCCCGGGTGACAGCACTCTTCAGTCACCAATGTGACCTCAGATATCAAAACAAGAGAAATGTTTAAAAGCAACACATCACAAAGCATGTAAGCTATTATGTACTAACTAATGTTATCTATATTATTTTAACTATCTGGACATCAGAAATGTACACATGGTCTCAAAATTCAGGAATGCAGACTCCATCTTGTCATTCTTCAGTGAGCACTGACATGAAATTCCATCCTGATATAACTTCAACTGATGCATAACTTTTGCCAAGTCCCACGCTCTGAAACAATAAATGTTAACCCTTCAATTTATTTGGGCTGTCTAAGACTGCAAGAAAACCTTGGACAGGATAGTCATTTCAAGTTGAGATTTAAATTTAGTTCCTCCTAAACACAAAACACTTTGATGTTTAATTCCACGATACAATTTGTGATTATATATTTAGGCAAAACAGGAGGTATGAGATACCAAAATCCTACTAAGATTTGAATTCAGACAATAACCTCTTTGTACCAAAGTGTAAGTTCTTTAAATTCTCTGTAATCGCTTCAGCCACTGGATAGTCAGTGAATTCTTTATATCGTCATATTTAATATTACCTAACCTGGTACACTACTTAATCTTTGTCAAATATTCCATTCCTGCTGCTTCAGTGTTGCAACTATTTTTGTTCTAACCGAAACTTCGACCACTTTACGAACTTTCTTTTATTTGCTGTTTTAATTTTCTTTTTATTGTCAAACACATTCCTTCCTAAGCTGTGGCTTTCATTGTTTACAACACAGGTTCATAAGAAATCTGACACCACAAAAACTTAAATTATAAAACATGTGGAAACCTTTCAAAATTGGTTTATGAAGTCAGAACATGCATGTATTGCAAACAAAAAAAATAATCTCTTCATTTCTATCATTTTTCAATTTTATATTCTATCACTTTATATTTGTATAATGTGTGAAAGACACTTATGCAGAATTTAAATATGAATCACAATTTAATTACCTTAGCAGTCACCGATAACTTGCAAAACAGAGACTATGAGAAGACATCAGAGTCTGAAGGATGATACCCAGAACCTCAACGTCTCACAACCCTGTGGACCTCCACAGCCTGTTACAGGGACACCTTTACTTTACTTTACTTTGACATACTTATACTCAGTAAGTATGAAATATACAGGACTTGAATTCAAATTTAATTCACAGCAGCATTTACGATGAGTTCTATCTTCTGGGATATGACATTGTGTAGTCCCTTGAAAATCAATGTTTCAGAAGAATATGTCACCTTCAGCTTCACAGTTGAAGAAACCAGCATGAAGCACATGGAGGGCAGCATTATTTCCCAGAAAGCAGAACTCTTCAGTATGAAATACAGTTTCAAGAATGAAAGGCAATTAATTGTAAAATACAAGAGCTACATAATTACCTTGGTAGCAAATTTCACTCTTGCCTGACAAGTTTCAGTAATAGAGTTCACATTGTGCCTTATTTTCCCAGCAATCCAAAGAATGGAATTTAAAGTGCATTCTAAAGATCCTGCCTTGAACACAGGCTGTGAAGGAACATCTCGTGATTGCTATATGACAAAGAAACAAAAAGGAAATCTTTAGTCTTGGCCTCAAGATTAACACTTACAAGATACGGTAAGACAAGAAATTTACAATCATTCACAGTGTAGCAGCTTTTTGTAGATTAATTTCATTAAAGTAATTAATTCTGGCTATCATAATTTCTGTCATTAACTCCACACTCAAAGGCCGCACCATAGCTCAAGTGGTTAGTCGCTGGCTTCCCAACGTGGCGGCCCAGTTTTGATCCCGGGTATGGTCAAGTGGGATTTGTGGGGGACAAAGTGGCACTGGGGTGGGTTTTCTCCAAGTATTTCGGTTTCCCCTGCCAATCTTCATTCCACAAAATTCTCCATCATCATAATCACCCAGGGCAGGCTACAATAGGCCAATCAGTGGCCACCGTGCTGGTGGACCCAGTTGGACTCCACCCCCCACTAAGCAAATTTAGTTTTTAATACTCAATATGTCTACTGTCAAACAGACATATTAAAATCACATCTAACATCATAAAATAGTTTCATGCATTTGAAATTTACATTCCATGGAATTTATCATACTGCAGCAATTGGATAACATATTCACAATAAGAAAATGGAAACTTAAACAAACATGAAAGTAAAAGACATTTCACTTACTACACATTTCCTATATATACCTGATAACCTTCAACATCAAATTCCATATTCATTGGTGACTCTCTTAATTTCCTGTTGGTAGAGATTTCTAAAACATTTGATGTAAGCATTAGCCACCCCACTGATATCAGAAGCTCCCTGCTTCCAAATGACATATCTTGTGGAAGACAATAAAATTCAATGCTGTTGTATTCCATCATGGCAAAACTCAATTTCACAAAATTCACATGATCATCTGAAAGACAGTTACAACACAAATCAGGAATTAAAATAGTAAAAACCTCTTTTACATGTACACTGCTTATCAATCCAAAACAAACTAGTCATTCTTTCCAACACATGGCCAAATCATGACAGAACACTGAACAGCTACTTTCATGGTCTCTAGAGCAGTTGATGTATGCCACCTGATGTCATCAAAAATCAATATCTTCATGTCAGATTAAGAAAAAAAATACAAACTGGCTCTGGAACATGTTCAGAGTACTGTAAACACACAACCTGTAGTAGAATTTCAGTTTTATGGGTAATAGCATGACATAAATAATTCACTTATAATAAAAGAGATCAGTTTTATTCAAGTAGAGTTTAATTTTCTGTGATATACACTTTACAAGTTGAAATATCTTTGTTATAGGCATATAAGACTTGATATTGGATTTTACCTTCCTGTAGACCAGGATACACTTCTTTACACATTTTATAAAGAATCTCCCACATCTGACAGACCTGTAAAGAAAAGGTACAACTACACAAGCAACGAATCGTTATTTGATTAGAATGCTGAATTTATGGTGGCTACACAGAAAACATTCATGGTTAAGACAATTCTTCTATATGTGAATTAAATAAAAATTGTAACTTACACAACTTTCTTCATTGTTGTTGAATTTCGACAATCTGAAATGTTCTGGTTTCACGTTCACATTAAACAAAAGCTTAAGATGCTTACATAGCAGCCCTATCACGGACTTAATGTCTGACATTTTTCTAGTATAAATACATTGTTTCAAGTTTGCTGAATACGATGTCTAATTCAAACGTCGAAATTCGCAAGTCACAAACCGTCTCGTTGAGCTTCGTGATCTTCCTAATTTACCATAACGTCTAACAAGCTAGACATCTACTACGACCAGCACGACCAGCATCACCACAATTAGTACAGTCAACCATTTGTATTAATTATCGATAGTACCTTCGTGTTTCCCGCCAAACCGAAATCATCGAAACAATTCGAATCATTACAAAGTTGAAATATATTAAACTTACAGAGATTATAGTATGCAGTTCCCCACGGAGATGATGGTAAAAGAAAATAAAATAAAACGTCTACGTTTTACAGTCCAACAAAATAGTATGTTCAAAGTAGGGCGTGTTAGCTTACCCCGAAATACATAATTTCTTTCATTAACGGTGCGATACCGAAATCTTCCATGGCTGTACAAGGTTTCGTATTAACTTTCATCCACGAATGGGCTGGAATTTGTTCTGTGTAATACTGATTCGAATGGACAATGCTAGTAGCCTAGTGGTCACGCAAATGAAGTGGCAGACATGATTGAGAGTTTTTTCCCCACATTATCCCGATAGAGGCTCAATTGCATGGTTTTATCGAATTACGTATGCTTTTATTTTCCTCCAGTAGTTTTATATAACTTAATCGTCGTTAACAGCTAAAAATAAATTATTCGTGATACTGACATAAGTAAAGAGGTTATGTTACATTTAATAAAGACATGCTTCGCAACTGTGAAAAGTGTAATTGCTCAAATTGTGGTCTTCGGCGCAGTAACACCATATAACCTTGTACACGGATATGTATGTTTTTCAGAACTAGACAAATGCCTCCATCATCAGTGTTAAATTGTGCAGAATTGGTTAAGTTATATGGGCTGTATGCAGTCTGCATATATAAAGTCTAAAACATCAGTATCAAAGTACATTACACAGATTCACAATCCAGAAGTTCAAAATTTGAAGAATGAACTACATCAAAGGCGTCCAAATCATGAATATTTACCGTTCATAAACTCTTACAAAGACCCACCTCCATCTTTAGAGTCAAAAAGAATGCCAATAAGACACCAGCAGAAGCAAGCAGCAAGCAGAGTGAACCGAAAATCAGGCTTGCTACCTGCTCCACCTGCTTTCTTGATTGGCATGTTCTTCACCCCTAAAGACAGAGGAGATATGCTTCTCCCAAATTAGCCTGTCTCTGATCTACATGGTGTTACAAGCCAGAAGACCATTCTCTTCATAGTCACTGCGGTAATTACATCAAACCCTGTATGAACAGGTAAAAAGGTGAGTTATCCCTGTGCTTAACTAATTATGTACTATGCCACGAAGGTGTATGGGGGAGTGAATGTACAGATCTACATTTTCTTGACCTTGGCATTAGCTGGAGGTAAGTGGTCAGCTTTATGCCCTGGCCACTTTACCCCCACCCCACCAGTATCCATTGGATAGGAGGTTGGGTGGATTCCAGAGCAGATATGGACAATGTGGAGAAAATTCTTGACCCTACCAGGACTTGAATTCCGAACCCTCGGTCATCAAGCCCACAGCCAGTCGCTATGCCAACTACACAATCCCCGCTGACGGAGTAGCATAGATTGTTAAGGCACTATGATACAAGCCATAAGGTCATGGGTTCAATTCCCAGTGAGGTTACTGTATTTTGGACATAGGTTACAGTAGCAAATTTCTTTAGTAAGTCTGAAAAAAATAAGGAAAAAACAAACATTCTCAGTCATCTGAAACAAATCAAATTTAATAAATTGTCTCTACCTGAATTTTTCCCTGTTGCTTCTCCTTCAGATGTTGCATTAGGCCAGTCTGTATTATCCTGAGGGGCATGCCCACTGCCCACTACAGCCTTAGCAGATATCACACAATCAAAAGCTGGAAAGTAACTGTACTTCCAACACTATGAATACAATTCACACATTAACTCTGCCACACACAGCTGGAAACCAGAGGAAGGGCTGCAATCATGAAGGCTAAAGGCATGTTCATTAAAGCAAATAAAATAGACAAGTACTCACTTCATATGTGAACTAAGCAATCTGCTCACAGTATGAAGTAAATTCAATTTAAAATTAATTATGTAAGCCTATGGGGTAACATATAATTTGTTGTGTAAATGGATGCTAGCCATAGAGGACACTCAGGCGCTTGTCTGCACGGAAAAGTGCTTCAATTGTCTGATACCGAGCAGTTGCAAGATGACGTAAACGAGCTAACCGAACTTCCAGAACATGCAGCAGGAAAGATTTTTCTGCATTGGCTTTCAGATATGCATCTTCTTCTGCTTTTGTAAGATTGTCTCGTTCTTCTTCATACCACTTATTCTTTGCTTGAATCTCTCCACCAACCTGACAAAAATGAGAAATTTTTCAGTATGTATTCTCCTGTAAGTTTCAAACTTTGATACATCACTGTGAGGCTTGGTGATTCTAACTCGATAGATGCTGTGTACTGTAGTGGTGTGCCTCAGTGAAGTCTATTTTGGCTATATATTAGGGAAGTGAATGTACACTGCCATGAGTAACTAATCAGTAATCTTGGATGAGTGCAGCAAGTTAACTTCTTGCAGCAGCATATATTCATTTTTTTCCCTCGTCAAAGAATTATCTTGCATTTTCTCCCCTACATCATGTTAAATAAATTTATGATTCAAAATATAGAAGGTATATTAATGAATATGGATTTCAACAGTATAGTAACAGGTGATGTTAAATGACTTTAATTAGTTTACACAAATACACTGGGAAGTAATTTTAAAAGAGGCCGGAATCAATACATTCCCAGTTAGAATTAACTTGCTCATTAAATGTGTCACCACAGGCAAAACAATTATTGATGTACAGGCACCAAACAGTACAAAAAAAAAAGAGAGAACACATTTTTCATTTCAAAAATGGCGAATTTTAAATAGTCCTATACAGATTTATTGTTACTTCTGTATAAAACCAACTCATTGTATAGTTCAGAATGCTGTGTTGAAAAGTTTGTGTTTCCTGTTCTTATATAACCCAGAGGTCGTCACCTCCTTCACAAAAGCCTGCCATCAGGCTCTGTAGTCAGCTGAATCCAATTCATATCTTCATGCCCACTATGTTTAGGTCTTCCCAAGTGTTCTATTCCCTTAAGGTTCTCCAGCCAAAATATTGCATGTATTGCTCACTTCCCCCACACAGGGTATATGTCCTGCCCATGGCATCAACAATATAAATGAAGCTCATTATGTAACAAAATTATAATGGGCTAATAACAGTGGCAACCTGATGATTACCTCCTCAAAATAGTCCTGAATTTTATTGATCCTGTCCACAAACAGCTGTTTGAAGTCAGCAATGCAGTCCTCCCTGATCTGCAAAGCTTGTTGTTCAGATATTTTTTCTGGATTACCAATACGGGCAAAATAAGGAGCTAAAAAATCAACATCTGTTTCGAGTTCTCTTGCAGCTTGAGCACGTATTTGCTTGTCCTGTGTACAAATATATCAGACGGAAACTTGTTAATAACACACACCAGCTGCAGGATAACTGCCTGACAGGCGTACTGCATGAAACTTAGCAGTTTATACTAAAACTTAACCTCTCAAATCAAACTAATATTAAAAATTTCATTACAGTTTAATTGCATTATTTCCTAGCACATGGCACACAAAAATTTGAAATTAAGAAATAAAATAAACGACCAGTGAAAGTAGACTGAGAAGACTTAGCGTGTGCTCTAATTTGTAAAGTGTATCAGTGAAATGGTTGTAATTGTAGTTACGGAGTCCAGTAAATCCATTCACCAATCAAAACCCCATCTATAGACACTAATACACATGACAGTATCATGATTACAATATTCGGGAATGTGACACTTTATATTTTGGTACATGAGCACCATTGTTTCAGACACAGAAGGTTCCACTGAAATTTCTGATACCCCATCCGTCAGACTACATAGCAACACATCCCAAAGACCATAACCTTGAAAATATTTCATGTTAGATTCAATTTTTACAATAAGCAGTTTACCTTAGAAAACTTTTATGAGATCTCAAAGATTGGTTATATGGACCCTTGTTCTTATTAGCAAAGGTATAAAAGATGCAGTTGTCTCTGTGCTTAAGTAATTAAGCACGACACCATGAAAATGTATGATGGAGCAAAGATGGAGCTCAACTATTCTCATCCCAGCACTAGATGGAGGTGGGTCACTGGAGGAACAACCCCCCTGCCCCAGTACCAATTGGATAGTAGATGTGTGGATATATAAATTCTATTAACAAGACAGTAATGGAGCTTACTCTTGCTTCCATGCCCTCTTTTGCCAACTGATTCCTCTCCATGTTGAAGATGGAGACCTCCAACTGTGGTTCACACAGTTCAATGGAACGCTGTTTAAGTATGGTACTAACCTGGAAGTACAGGAATAAGTCCAGCTGATACAATGAATGTTTCAGGCCATTCCTGTGTGCTTATAATTACTTACTTACTCACAGAGCTGAGTCCTTCTGGAGGAGCCACCGATTCTGCAGCTACTCAATTTCCCAGCATTTTATGGAACCCAAAGGTTCATTACCGTGTTCACAAGAGCCCTGCACTGGTCCCTATCCTGAGCCATATCTATTCAATCCATACCATCCCATCCTATCTCTCTAAGATCCATTCTAATACTGTCCACCCACATACGCCTTGGTCTTCCCTGTGGTTTCTTTCCTTCTGGCTTTCCCACCATCCTATACGCATTCCTCGTCTCCCCCCATTGTGTGCTTATAATGCTTGAACAAAATAAAACACCACCCACACCTCTTAAAGTAATTAGACTTATAAAACGAGTTCCATAGCAAATCAGTTATCAGTTTTAATAAAAGAAACAAAGCCACATTGCTGCACTAGCATGCAGTAAGTTTCAATTTGTCCACTTACTGAGTGATACCTAGGTTCTGAAATATTATCAAAAGATAATTGCATGTACTATTGTTGTTTTATATTTTCTTGAAGATTCTGGCCAAGTGACAAGCTCATGCAAGTTGGTTATTTGTATCTATATTTGTGTCTATGCCTTATTTCTTTATGAAATTTGAGGTTCCCTTGGCAATGAATATTAACATTACAATATTCTGAAATCTGACCCTGTGTGATTTTGTAAGAATGTATTGCTTGTAGTCTTCTGTATATAATGCAACAATATCAATATGGATTTAGATGACACTTATCCACACTTAATTCACTAAAATGTTCATTAAAATGTTTGAATTGTCATTAAAATATATATACATTCTCTGTTTATGCGCTACACATTTGAACCACACAGGGCCATTTTTAAGGAATCCACTGCATTGTGCACTTTGTCAATAGGACTCTTGAAGTATGTGTTATAGGTGTTATAAGATGTCTGCCCTTCTATTTTGTACACGGAACACAAACCAACACATGATACACACAACCAAGGGTGCAGCACACCCAATGGGGCACGGAGCAGCCGCAATACGAAAGACAGAAGGACAGACATCCTATAACACCAAGATTAATAATAATGACATACTTTAAGAGTACTATTGACAAAGTGCACAATGCAGTGGATTCCTTAATTTTTTGCCTTAAGCTGGCTGAGTGTGGCTGAAACATGTAGCACATAAACACAGAATGTATATATATCTTAATGACCTTTTTAAACATTTAATGAACATTTTAGGGAATTAAGTGTGGATAAGTGTCATCTAAATCTATATTGATATTGTTGCATTATAGACCAAAGAACAGCAACAGGATGCTGAAATATAGTATTATTGGTAGGAATATAGCCCACCAATCTTTTGGAAGAGAATGCTGTCTTCAGAATTTTGATACCTGCTTACCGAACTACAAGGTGCTATGTCCCAGAAGACCATAATCTTAACCACCAATTTCTTTGCTACCTTATACTAATCAACAGCAAGTAGAGTTGCTACCTGATACAAAATATCACAACCACGTTTCTTTCAAGGATCATATACATGTTTCAAAATACGGGTCTGACAGATACATTTCTGTATATTGAAAAAGCCGCGAAACAGGAAAAAGTACAATATCTGTTCATAGTTACAAGTTCTAACAGTTTTCACAACATATTCATACCACCAGAGAAAGAAAAATGGGCTCTTGTGTTTATGAGGAATTAAATTTCAGAATATTTCCAGCAAGTATACAGTTTGACATACTTCTTCTTCCATTTGTCTTGCAGAAAGAAGAGAATCTTCTTCAGCCTTCAGCTGCTCTCTCAGCATACAGAATAAATAGAGATTCTTTGGAGGATGGTCTGTGGGATTTGTCTGAAACATGCAGTACATTTCGTCATATATATAGTCCATCCCACGTTATATACTTTTCAGTTACCGAATTTTGTCTTTATATAAATTATAAATCATGATCATAAAATTCAAGATACCAAACCATAAATTCCATGTCATAGAAATTTTGGATAAATATTACATTTTTAAATGCAAACGCAGTGATGTAGGAAGACCCAGACCCGAGAAAGACTGCACTGGCAAGGGCCAGCAGCATATACAAAAGGCAGACCTGTCCCCTCGTCAGAGAGGGCGCCCCACAGGAACAAGACCGTAAATGCCAAACACTAATAAGTATCTGGTCATGAGCCCCAGCCAGGGCTCGACACCAAGACTTACTGATTGACTGACCGTCAGTCGCAATGTGACTTGGACTTGGACTTGGACCACTTCCATGTATAACACATGAGTCAAGAGAAAATAGGACCTGCATCACAGAATTTTACAATATGGATTCATTTTCAAGAAAACATCCCTCCATAATGTGGGAACATGGTGTGTCTGTATAAGTCCTTGTCAAGAGAAAAGTCACATATGGTGAAGATCAAGTACAAAGATCTTCCAAATCAATTCCTTACTGCAGCAGAATTTTATCCCATTCTCAACAATGAGACTGTCTTTTAACATATACATATTAACACTGCCTTGCTTGCTAACCTGTAAGTCACAAGGTAGAAATTTCATCTAATTCATGAGTAAGTATCATCCTACAAAACCTTTCCAATGCCATATAATACCTGTAGATAATGCAGTGATTCAGAGTAACAATACTGAGCTCACCTGATATCCTGCTGTGAGGTCAGGATTAAAAGTAAGCTTTTCAGCCATTTCTGTCAGAGGTGGCTTGATGAACTCACGAGTAGCTGCAGTAATTTTGCCAGGTGCACAATGGAACTTCAGTAAGATCTGGTTATCTGCCACAGCAAAAGTCCGGCGTGCAATATCACTGTTAGCATCCTTCTTGGGATTTCGACAGAACTCTTCAACAAGTTTCTGCAAAAAGCAGTGTATCATATCTGTATAACTATGCCATATGTAAGTAGCATTATATGTAATGTATGGTATGTGATTAGCGGCCTCCGTAGTCTAGGGGTAACGTTCCCACCTCATGACTCAAGGTACGCGGGTTCAAACCCGGCGGAGACCATGGAATTTTTAAGGGCTGACCGGGGCTGATAGCACACACCAGTACCGGTAGGGTATGGCGACTGGTAGAATATCAAAAGGGGACGTACAACAGACTATTAGTCGCGGTGCAAGGGGAAACCCACCCCCTCTAATAATAATGGTATGTGATTACGAACCTTCACAGAAATATGATACCTCTGTCCTCAGTGTTTTGAAGGGATAATATACAAGGTGTGGCAATAAAAAAACCGGATTCATGCTCTAACCCTTTATTAAAAAAAAANCCAAAACACAGACCCATAAAAAGGGAATTAAAATGAATATCCATGCAATGGATATGAAACTTCCAAGAAGTACTGAGGTTATAACAAGGAAATATATAAACAGAAATGTTTACAGAAATCAGAATTTAAAATTTCTTAAGAGAGTTAGATGAGAAATGATAACAATGACCAGACTATGTTAAAACAGTGGATATGAAAAGGATACAAAAAATGGAGTTAGAATTAAAACTGAAAAGGAAAGATTGTGGTAAGAAAGAGGAGACTGGAGACATTCCATTCATGTACTCATAAAAACAAACTCCGTGACTTGTGTCCGCAGGTGAACTATACCGACCGAGCGACCGCTGCTTGTCAGTAATGTTAGTGCCAACTTTTGTGGATTGAGGGTGTCGCATGGTCAGCGCAACGAATCCCCACAGCCGTTAATCTCGGTTTCCTAGACCAGAGCTGCTATTTCCTTGAAATAGCTCCTCAATTACCCTCATGAGGCTAAGCGGACCCCATTCCAGACCCACTACTTCTCAGAAAATCTGGTAGCGCCGGGAATCGAACCGGGAACTCTGGATCTGATAGACCACAGAGACGGTTTTTTGTTTATTCATGTACTCATACCTGTATAAAATAGAGCTGATATTATAAGATGAAGAAAAGATGGGAGGGTGCAACATTCTGGTATGTACAGGTAAACAAAATACTGGAACAGATCATAATCCCTCAACTCCTCCCCACCTCCTCTTTCCAACGCCACCGGTGGTACAGTAAGGTCAACACACACATTTGCCTCTTTGAGGTCTTACCAGCACATTTCTCTTTGAGCCTCCCACTTGGCCCTGACCTCCTGGTTGATAGTCCACCTTACGATAATATAACAGGTCAAGACGATCATGAAAATGCTGTATAAGATAGAGCGGATCCATCTCCAATTTTTCCAAACCGTCGTGACGAGCCATGTGGTAGAACACCATGGTTCGCTTATCTTCAACTCCAGTTCTTCCCAGAAAGAAGGAATGTTCTGTGAATAAAATGAGCTATATAAACTTGGGTCTGATGGAGTAACAACAGGAGAATGGACTCATCATCTAATACTTTTATGGCAGTTAACTCAAAAGCAATGAGATAGCATATAAGTCTTGTGAAACTAACATTCAGTGGGTCAACTGCTGGTCCATTGGTGAGGTAACTTAAAAATTAATTTTATGCTGAAGTAAAGCAATGATTCAGTAAGGATGATTTTCCAGTTTGAATGTTGTGACATCTTGGTTACAGTTGAATTTCCAGCATTCTGTACTTGAGTCGGTTACCATACTTATTTACAATAACATCTACATTTTACATAATACAGAATAAGCATTCAATTATTTATTTATTAACTCACTACTTACATACTTATTGTATTTAAAAGAAGAAAGGTAGAAAGAGAGAGACACCAGCTTTGTCTGTCTGTCAGTCTGTTTGCTTAAGCAGACAGCAAACACGGTTGTTTCAAAAAGTGAAGACAGGTTCTGTGAAACTGTTCATGGCTTTGTTTTGAAACAGAACTGAAAATTAGAACACACAGGTAACTCAAACATAAAACAGAGATGTAACTTGCCACCCAACACTTAACGATAATTATTTGATTGATTATATATTTCACTACAACAGTTCTCTTTTTTTTTTTCAGAAACAATAAATTGACACAATGAACACCATAACTGTACCTCTGAGGCAATCGGCTCTCCCTCGTCTGAAGACCTCAACAATTGATCTATTGAGCATATTACTCCTGACTTGTAGAAGGCAGTCCACACGATTGCTATAATATTCATACACCAATTCTGGCACAGTCCAGTCATAATCTGTGTAAGTAGTAATTCGAGTCACCAAGCCATCCTCCTGTACATAGGGTGCAAACTTCTCCAGTTTGCATTTCTTATACAGAACTGTCTTGTGCCCATTAGGAAATCTCTTCTCATACACTGCAAAAAACGTATATTTTTGCACTAAGTTTTGAGGAATTGATGGTATAGACTGCAAATATGTATAAAGCATTTCATGAGACATTGGTCTTGATATGAGTAGCTTTGATGGTGAAATGGGACAGGCAACAATCAAAGGGGGAAACTAAGTATAGGCATTAGCTCCATGAACTAAAGTGATTTGCAGTGACTGATAACATATTTCATTTTCAACCTGTGTGTCTGTCTTCCCTTCAACTTTTGAATCAATGAACTGATTGGCACAAAATTTGGTACAAGTACTGACGATATAATTTTTACTGTTGTTTGCATATCATGACTGTGCATCATTTCTTACCAGCATTGGAAATTTCCAGCCTATCCACCCATGAGGCAGGCATATCAAGATGTTTTTCTTCCAAAATAGTGTCAGCAGTAACATTCCCTTCATCATGACCTGATTTCCAAAAATGCCAAGGTTCACCTGGTAAGAGATGCTCCCAGCATTTCAAATCAGTTAGCTGGAACTTCAGGTTCTAAAAGAAACAAATTTGACTGTACAACTGACTTTTTAGGTTTACTGCTGTTGCTGCTGCTGCTGCTACTACTACTACTACTACTGCTAATAATAATAATAATAATACCACCACCACTGTATCTTTTCATCTTCATTGTTGTGATGTGCTATGAGAGTGTAGCTCTTCATTCAGTTTATGGATTGCAAAAATTCATGAATTCATCAAGAGAAATTAAAAGGCAAAATTTAAGAATATGCGATAAAATATTCTTCAGTATTATGGGTATATGCATAAGATATGAAAGATGAAAGACAAAACAAAAAAGAAGGAAATGTACAATATGATCCAAAAATAACAAAGATACATAAATAATTATTCATGAATATTGTGGATTTATTAAACACTGGTTACAGAACTTGAAATAAAGAATATAATTAGGAAATTAGTAACATACTGCATCTAAGCAATTTCTTGTCAAAATGAGTCTGAGGCAATTCACATTCACTGCCAATTCTGTCATCTGATAGGTCAAGTTTACTGCGTAGAGCGCCAGTTCTCTCAAGTGAATTTCCTCTTGCAAATGTCACTCAAATGCAGAGAAGCTTAAGTGTAGTTTCTTAAAGCTTCAAAGGGTCTAAATGTATAGTGACTGTCAATCGTGCTTCAATTTTGAATGTATAAGTAGAAAAATCCAGTGTTCATGGAAAAATGGCTGGCCCGGCAGTGTATGGGCATGGCAGTGAATGTGGCAACTGTACCAAAATCACAGTGTGAAACATCTTTGAAGTTTTCTTTCAGCTATTTTGTTTCAAGAAGATACGGTAGACATGCCAATATTTGAGTCCAAAAATCAGTATCATTATTATCAATTAGGGGATCCATTTCATATACTCACACTCCAATTGTAACATGCAATAGTGAAAGTATCCAAAGTACATATTTCAAGAACCTGCTCTAAATATGCATTTTTCATGAAAATTATAACAGCTGATGGCAGATCCATCTACTGGCAGAAATACTAATTACTATCTGCAACAAATGCATGCTTTCCTCTGTCACTGCACTGTATTACCATAACCTCATGCACCACCATAACAGTAGATAGATATAGCATGGCATCCATCCCATATATGACCATACAAGAGGAGAGTCAACAGTCTGGAAATGCATGTCATAAGAAATGACTGAAGGAATGTGACCAAAAAAGATGCTTCAATATTGCTATAACAGACTGCATAAGATTTACAATGCAGTTTATCTATAAATGTGCTAACTGTAAGGTTCCGTGATGAACTACAAAAAAATGTACTCATAGCTTCCATTACTGCTATTATAAACTCCTTTCATATGACTTCAAGCCAAACATACAAGGTTGTTTTCTGAATGCTACTGACATCTCTTGAGCTGTATCAGAACTACAAGCACTTTGAAACCAAAGGATAAGGAGTCATTCTATATAAAATTTAATTATTTTCACTGGATTCCATTTGTACTGACACAAATAGTTCATAAATATGTGTAATGACACCATGTAGTTTTATAAGTGTTATATGCGTTTCAGATGAACATTCTGCCTCCATCATCAGGAGAGAAGATGTAAGTGTTATGTCCCTCCAAATGTTGATACCCACCTACTAGATGGCATGTTGTCATACCCCAGAAGACCATAACATGGATCATCAACATCGTGATAACATCAAATCTGAGTGTGTAAATTATTTACTGAAATAACTTGCCATGCTTGGAAAGAACTGAAATATCCAATTAAAAAGAAATTAAAAGAGGACCAGAAGGCCATGTTATACCTTGCATCGTTCACTGCAACTCTGGAGGTTCACCCAGTAGTTAGTGTGGTTCCATATACTCTCCAGACGCAGAAAGTTGGGATTACTTAAATCACACTTATTGCCAGTCAAGGGATCGATGAAGAATGGCTCCTGAACATTTATGCAAGTGGGTAACACAACTACCCAGCTGTGTACTCGGGTGCCAGAGATTTCATCTGGGGGAGGCTTTTCAAATTCCTGCCAACATAATACACTTAGTTACAGTGCTAATAATTATTTCATGGCTCATGGCTGCATGTTTCATTTGCAATCTGAAAGCTCCAACATCTTATCAATAGCCCTTGAAGATTTCTGTCTTCTGCATAGCCTCTAAATTACCCAAAGGAAAAATGCAACATTCTTTTGTAAAACTCAGAAGATAACAAATGACTGACTCCATTTTGTCAGATTGGAATGATGGACACAACACACACAGGAAAAGCTGAGACACAGTGTCACTCCATGCTTTCAGTTCTGAAGCAGTTGTGTGACTGTTACCAAGAAAATGATGGCTTTTACATATGTATGCAGTCCCCCCCACACCACTGACACACTCACACAATATTCATCCATACTTATACTTACTGTGATGTTAAATTAACATTTCTTGGTAATTTAGTTGCAATTTTTATCCTTATCAAAATGCAATATTTCTTTATTCAATGTTTTGTTGCATTGTTTGTTGAATAATCTTGCATCATTTGATGTCCTTATACTAAGATGTGACACCATTTAGCCTGGCCCAATTTTATTGACACTCCCCCAAATAGCTGATAAACCTCTACCACATTAAACAATGTTACATCCCATGTGTATTAATTATCCTTTCTGCAAAAGTTTTTTAAAGAAATTTATATGGGTCTCATTTTTATCAGAGCTTAGTGCCTCATGAAATCTCTATGTAGCCTTGGACTCAGATGCAGAAGGAGATACAGATGAAGAGGAAGGGCTTTATCATATCCTGCCTGAAACAATAACAGATGATGATAATTTTTATTTGTACACTGCACTGCCAATTACAGAGTCACTTTAAACACCTCTGCTACAAACCTGAATCTTTGCAATATACCTATATATGGTCCACTCCTCTTTTACCGAAAGTAAATCACTTTACAGGCATCGTCACACTGTCTTTTGGTCTAGTGAAAATCATAATAGAAACTGGAGGTCAATCCCAGAGCAGCCAATGAGGAATAAGTGCCATAAGTGGAATTCCCCTTTCTAAGCACATTTGGGATTCCCCTTTCCAGTCATTTCACATAACCTCTATGTGTGCTTGAGGCAAGTCAGTTGGCTTGTCTCGATCAGGAACTTCACCTACAGTCCAGCACTTGACTGTACTTAGGGTAAGAACATTTACTTAACTTAGTTCAGTTAAGTGAAATAAACTTTTTGACAAACACTTACTTCAATTACCAGTCTCATTGCTTCCTCACGTTTCTTCTCTTCCTCTTCTTTCTTGCGTACTTTCTTCGCCTCCATTTCAAGTAGGAACTCGCTGTAGAGATTAGCAGGAGGTTTTATTGCATATTTAGGCACGTCCTTATCTACATTCCTCTTCTCTGCCTGAACATAAGCGAAGACATTTGGTTGAAGTGTCTTTAATGAAAACATCGCCCACAGGTGGAATAAACACAATAAACGTGCAAGTCTGAATCTCGCAATCAGAAATTCAATACTTAATATTGCAGAGCTGCACATCCTAACCTAATCAGTAGTTGCAGATTAAAGGACTGATAAATAAAGATAGGTCTAGTACTGTATGTACCTTTGTGAACTCCGGAAGACATGGGCATACAACTCTGGTCTGGTCAAAAACACAGAATTCTCTGGTGGCACAACCTGACACGACATATGCGTCATAACCAGACCCGATGAGGAAGGAGCAGAGGAGTGTGCTGTACTCAAAAATATTTCCCTTCTGCCTTTCCATCACTGCAGTTGGAGAGAACAATCGGCCTGGCTGCAGGAACACAACAGACACACACATCAACAGTCACGATACCAACTGAGCTATCCCAGCTCCTAATGAATGAATGAATGAATGTATAAGGGGTGGGCCTTCTCGGCCCTTGCACAGCGACCTACAGTGGTCTATTGTGCCTCATCTTCTGATTATCCCCTCAGCAATCCTGCACTTCGAATGAAGCACAGGATTTTGTACGTGGCGGAGCAGAATAGTCACTTGCTTCCATAAAATATTGACCCGAGTGACGTAATCTTAAATAAGCTAAAGCCTCACATTCACACAGGATATGTGTGGCTGTTTCATTTTCTTCTTGACACCTCTCGCAAGTGGGACTATCACTTAGTCCCAGTTTGAAGAGGTGTCCTTTAAGGTGACAGTGTCCTGTAAGTAGTCCCACCACCCACTGTAGCCAGTTCCTGTTTAACTTCAACATCCCAGCTCCTAATATCAGGGTATTAGTGGCATTTTGTTCACATCAGACGTAATGATTACAATATCAGGTTGCATACTCGTTACATCTGATGCGAACGAAATGCCACTAGCACATTTGCACTCATTTAGTTTTTGTTTGTACATTTGATTGGCTCATTTCATGGTTTCCTGACTGTAGATCTCAGCCTCCCAGAGGACTGCACCAAGTTCTCAAGAATTATTTAAGATATGGTTGTACCCACGCATAATTTTAGCAATTGAAATTATTCTAAATAATTATAAGAATTCAGTCCATACCGCACAGAAAATATGACTCTCTACTATAAAGACCAAATGGTTAGTACTGTTTATGGAAACAGTCACTGTTTATTGTGAGAAGCATATAAAACACACAAGTACACTCTGTAGTAGAATGTGGCGTTTTTCTAACCACCAGGCCATGAAGGCATATTAGGGGTACCAAGGTAAATCCATTGACAATCTTAACTTCAGGACTGAAGGTTTACATGCTTTAATAATTTAATGAATAGTGGTAACTACTCTGTGCCAGATGCTTTAATATTAAGGAAAAAATTCCTAGCAATTATTCAAAAGTGTGAATTTATGGAATTCATACAATTCTCAGAATAAACAGTCATAAAATATTATCCCCAGTTTCATGGAGGTAGGCCTAGGCCCAAATTGGGGCTGTAGCATCACAGGAAAAAAAAATATCCCATTGATCTCTTTAATGGATATGCAGTATAGCAGAGGTAGGCTGTGACTTCTAAAAATTTTACATGGATGAACTTCAGACACCATGATAGCTCAGCCGATATAGTGGCTAGGCTCTGAAATCATGACTGAAGAATCAAGGTTCAATTCCTGTTAGGGAGAAGATATTTCCTCTTATTGAAAGCGTCCAAACTAGATCTGGGGCCAATATTGCCCCCTTTCTAATGGGTAACAGAGGTTCTTAATCAGGGGTTAAAGCAGCCAGGACAAGAAGCTGCCCACTCACCCCCATCTAGTGCTAAGGCTAAGAATGCATAGGCTTCTTCATCCATTTCCCCACATGTCTTTAAGGCGTGGTGCTTAATTAAGGACACAGACAAGTTCTACGTTTTAGTTTTCAGATGATCAGTCCTTTGAAACATCCAAAGAGGCAAACAGCGAGAAGATAAAGTTGTGGTAAACCTTAGATGCACTACATGTTAGTAGGAACAGAAAAGTTCTTGTAAATAATATTGGAAAATTCTGTTTCTGCCTCTCAAAACGCACACTGCATAACACCAGTGATACCACTACAATAACGTTGCATAACTGTATCTAGCAAAATCCACAGTGACAGCAGTGTGGTTCCTTTATCAATATAATTATCGCAGCTACTTAGTTACTTGGTTACAATGCTGTATCAGCTTGTGAGGTTAAACGGCACTGAATAACAGACGATTTTGAATAAGGAAGCAGAAGATTTATATGAAAAAGTGGCTACATTGTACTTCAAGATACCATATGGACTAAAGGCCACGGAGTGTGTTTGTACCTCCCCCCCCACACACACACACACACACACACACACACACTAACTCTAGAAGTGTCTAGAACACATGTCCCTTAAAAACCTGTTCCGGTATATTTAACAGAGCTGTCGGTTAACTCAGATTATATGTAGAGCTGTGTACGATTAAAGCATTATGAACTGGAAAGGACGTGGGAGGAAGTGGTCGTGGCTTAATTTGAATTATTGCCCCAAAATCTGCATGGAGAGACTGTAAAAGCAACGAAAATTCTTAGGTTAGCCAGTCTCCAGTCCATGGTTCAAACGCCGGTCCTCCCAAATACGCTGCAGCACCGTTACGTACTTGGAAGGTGTATTCGGTGACGCCTATCATGATCTGAATATGTCTTTATTTCTGGGTCGCGGTGAGACAGAGTCCTCTTGGTTCGCTGGCCATTAATGGGGTAACTGTTTGAACCCCAGAAGACAAATCGGTGGAATGAGAAACAAAATATAACGGCCGACGTGACACGTTGACTCGCCTCACCCTACCCAAGAAACTTATAAAAAAGGCAAACTTGTCCCTGTGCTTAATTAATTACGCACTATGCCATGAAGGCGTACGGGGGAATGGCTGTAGAGATCCACGTATCCTTGACCTCAACAGTAGTTGGTGAGTGCTCAGCTTCATGCCCCGACCGCTTTACCCCGAGGAGCCCCCTCCCCGAACCCAGTGGACATGAGGAAACTTGTTTCCCCTACCGGCACTCGAACTCCAACGCCTCGACCGTCCAGCCAGTCGCTATCCCGGCTTAAGTACTCTGAGAAAAGGTGCCACAGTGAAGGTTCGTCCACCACAAATCCCACATGACCAGACCTGGGATTGCACCCGGGCCGCCTAAGATCTGGATAAGACATGTTCATACTATAACGCTGAATACGAAGGCACTAGTGGATACAAACGACCCGCGAATTCCTACTTAATCAATATAGAGTGGCTGAGAAAAAACTGCGCTCTCTACAGAAACAGGCAGGAAGCGTCTGCACGCAATGTGGCTTCCTTTGTTCTGAAAGTCCGCCGGCTGCCCTCGCAACCGCTCGCAACGCGGCGGGCGAGCCGTTTCCCGTTTGCTCGCGGGTTGCTTTTCCCCATGGCCGCGGTAACTGCGTGCGTGTTCTGGGTTAGGGGTCACCTCACTGACAAGACAGGCAGACACACAGACGGATGGACGGTCAGGCGGACTGGCTGCTGTACACGCAGATTATACAAGGAGACAGTCGGTAGGTAGTTTTAGTACCTCCATCGATCAACTCGCAACGTCAATACAGCCAATACACATTATTAGCAAAGCGCTCATGCCGAAGAACACAAGTAACCTTGTCCACTGTGACGATGTACAAGAATAAATTAACGTTGCTGAAATGACGTGCTATGAGGTTTCCAAGGCGTTAAAATCATGATTACTGTCTGCTATATTGACACCGTGTATTTTCGTAATCGATATCTACACTGACGACGGTGGTATAAAATTCCTGCGAAAGGTTGGTAAACACCTTCAGAACTATACACTGTATTAACCTAAGATAACGACAATATTAATTTACTGAAACGGCCCCAGTGGTTCACACAGTTTCAAACAGTAGCTCAGTCGGTACAGCGACTGGCTGCGGGCTGGACGGACGGGGTTCGATTTCCTGCATGGATACGATATATTTCTCTATTACACAGTGTCCAGACAGACTCTGGGGCCAACTCTGCCTCGTACCAAGTGGTTACTGCAGGGGTCCTTCCGTGGAGGTAAAGCGGCAGATACGTGAAGCTGACCACTCACCTCCCTGTCGAGGTCAAGAATGGTGCAGCTATACCTCCATTCCTCCATACGTCTTCATGGCGTGGTGCTTAAGCCCACAGTCAACTTTATTTTTACCTTTACTCCATGACTATAGCACATGTTGAAGTGTTCTGTCTTATGGGATATAACGCCGTGTAGCCCGATGAAAGTCAATCTACGTACGTTTCGAAGGCACATATCGCCTCCATCTTCAGGCCTTAAGACAAATCCGTGCAAGAAACCAGCATGAAGCAGGCATCACGCAGAGCTCTGCTGAGCCATTAGTTGGAGGTTCCTTCGACACGCCGGTAGACTTGCTCCGAAGTACACAAGGTTACGTCCTGGTCCCCGCTGTTTGAGCACAGTCCAACCCACTCCGTGAGCTGGAAGACCAACTCTTCACGTTGCGTGCAGTACACAACATGTATGACCTGGAATAATCCTTGTAAGTCTTCTCATACGGGCACGCCTAAAAATAGTTTATTGATTGTTAAGTAAGGGATTAATTTACAGCGAGGTTACTAGAGACCTGACGACACATGAAATTTACTCATTAACTTCCACCAGAAATTCGCAATTCTGGAAACCAAAATGGTTACCACAATCGAATCTACCTTATTGCGCATTATGATAATTCCATGAATGTTTTGGGTTCCTCACTGCCTATGAACTAGCTGCGATAGCTCAGTCGGTATACCTACTTGCTACGGGTTGGACGGCCCAGAGGACGGAGTTCAAGTCCCGGAAGTTTCAAGAATTTTCTCAACGTCGTCCAGACAGACTGAGGCCCACCCAAACTCCTATCAAATGGGTATCGGGGGTTATTTCCCGGGGCTGACCACTCACCTCCAGCTAGCACCGAGGTCAAGAAAACGTAGATCTATACATCTACTCCCCCATACGTCTTCATGACGTAGTACTTAATTAGTTTAAGCACAGGGACAATTCTAACTGCCTATGAACTAGAAAACAGGGGTTTAGTTCCCAGCGAGAGCAGAGATTCTTTCCCCTCGACTCCACACCCGGACCTGTTCAGAGGCCCACCAAGCCTCTTCCCCCGGGCACAACTAGGCCGGGAGGCGAGAGCTACACCTTCACTCCCACGTCTAACTTAATTTTGTGTTTAAGCATTAAGATCTTACACACCCCCTACCCGGTCCGGAGACTGTGTGTCCTGAATGACTGTTTCGTAGCTTTCCTCAGCCAATCAAAGGCAAATGCCTGACTAGTACGTCAAGTTACAGCATACCGCCCCCTTCCACGTCCCTTATAATTCATTATTCACTAATTATCCTATTGTTCGAAGCTGTACAGTCTTGACAGCGGCGTTAAATGGAGCATCAACTCGATGCAACGAGGTATCTGGCCCAAATCAAGGCTATACAGAGCAGAAGGCCTGAAGCGATCATTCACATTAACCACAGGTGTGCTTCCCAAATCACGATCTTACGGTTAGCGGCCAGTTAGTGGCCGACGTACCAAGTGCACTCAGTCTCACTCCACTAAGAATAATAATAAAAAAAATCCGAGGGAAAGAAATTGGAAACCCCTAGCCACGAATAGACAAATCTGGCAGAATCTTCCAAGGAAGGTTATGGCCCAAAAATTGTCGTTTCCCCGAAGAAGACAAATACGACGAAGACGATCATGATAAGACAATGCACGCATCATGTAAAAGTTAAAAGCTATCCCTGCAACATGCCGTGGAGGCCCATAGGCTTGTGAGACGTCGAGGCTCCCACACTTTCTCTAGACAATCGGCTCATAGATGGCGGTGAGGTTGTCAGCCTTACTCACCGGTCCCCCTTTACGCCCCAGGAAGATTCCTGGTACTCATTTCTGTT
Organism: Cryptotermes secundus; assembly: GCF_002891405.2. Lineage (NCBI taxonomy): Eukaryota > Metazoa > Arthropoda > Insecta > Blattodea > Kalotermitidae > Cryptotermes > Cryptotermes secundus. The sequence continues at coordinate 326,434 of NW_019738361.1, forward strand.
AGAGGCTGAGTTGACCCCTAGGTCATAGTGTGGCTGGAAGGGATAGATGCACTGTAAAATCCAATGGCCTCATCGGGAATCGAACCCGCGATCTCCCGGCTTGTAGCATAGTTTCAGTCGGCCATGGAAGAAGAATCTGGCGTGTAGCGTTGCATGCAGTGTAGGGGGCTGGAACATCATCTAATGTGACCTGTACACCAGTCCGCCCCCGGGTCTTACACTTACGTCACCGCGGACATCGAAACAATCAACCGCGCCGGTACAGCACGCCGCATCAAATATTCCCCTCGTCAACTTGCACACCATCACAGACATGTCCGGCCGACTAATAATTCATTTTCCAGTGCTGCCCGAAATGAAACTCTTGCTTTCTAAAACTACTGAAGGGTTTTAAAAAACAGAATTTCCAATGTCCCATGTTTGTCTGAACATACGGCGCACTGCTTTTCGCCAAATGCCATTCGAAAAATTAATGAGCCGGGGTAGCGTAGTCGGTACAGCGACTGGCTACGGGCTGGACGGCTGAGGGGTCGGAGTTTCTGTCCCGGTAGCGTCAAGAATTGTCTCTTCACCACATCGTTCAGACCGGCACAGGGGCCCACTCAGCTTCTTAGCCAATGGGTTCAGGAGGCTCTTTCCACGAGGGTAAAGCGGTCCGGGACGGGAAGCTGACCACTCACCACCAACTAGTGCCGAGGTCAAGAAAAAGTGGATCTATACAACCACTCCCCCATACGCCTTCATGGCGTAGTGTTCAATTTGTTAAGCACAGGCACAACTTTACCTTTCTGTCTTTATGATCCGAAAAAATTAACTGCGCATTACAATTTACCTGTGATTCGGGATTGCGCGGTCGGTACGATTATAGTGACTGGACACGGGCTGGACGGCCGAGGGATCGGAGTTCGAGTCCTGGTAGGGGCAACATTTTTCTCCTCTCCACGACGTTCAGACCGGTTCCGGGGTCAACCCACCTCCTCATTCAATGGGTACCGGGGGCTATTATCCATAGAGTAAAGCGGCTGTGACGTGAAGCTAAACATTCACTTGTAACTAGTGCCGAGGTCAAGAATCCATGGATCCGTACATCCACTCCTCCACCTTCGGTTTATAGGACTAGGAGCCTGGAGACGTTCAATGAGCAAACTGCCATTGTAAACGTGGCGATTACTTAACGATCCTTTCAATAGCTCAGGTTCTCAGATTATACAGGATCAAATAACTGATTAAACTCCGTGGCCTGTAGTCCGCAAGCGAACTATACCGACCGAGCGACCGCCGCTTGTCGGCGAAGTTAGTGACAACTTTAGCGGATAGAGGACGTCACGTGGTCAGCGCAACGGATCCCCACGGCCGTTAATTTCGGTTTCCAAGACCGGAGCCGCTATTTCCTAGAAACAGCTCCTCAGTTATCCTCACGAGGCTGAGTGGACCCCGTTGCAGACCCACTACTTTTCAGAAAAAATCTGGTAGCACCGGGAACCGAACCCGGACCTCTGGATCTGTAGCCAGGAACTCTGACCACTAGACCACAGAGGCAGTGTAGTTAACAATATAATGGAAAATATGGGGCAGGAGCATATCGAGACTTAAATGGAGCATAACTAACCCAGCATTTGCCTGGAGGGGATGAGGAAAACTTCAGCCAGGATAGACGGTCTTCAGTCCGAGATCCGAACGCGGGACCTGCAGCATATAAACCAGAAGCGCCAGTCATTCGGCGGCTAGACTTTGAGGTAACGTTCTAGATATGAATTCATATGGTAGCCGTTTCGAATCCCGACCGGTTACTGACTGAGCTTTTCCTATCTATTTCTCACTGTCTCCAGGTTCAGTCACGATTTGACTAACTCCTTGCAAATCCGTCCACCTTTCACTGTTATCTCTTGCTGCTCCCACTTTGGAGGATAGAGCATCCGTAAAATACTCTTGTTTCGCTTCAGTTCCCCCCTTTGACGGGGGATCAGCTCGTCGCAAGGCCGCTACCTACACCAACACAGAATAAAAACAGACATTTATGCATTGATTCGAGCCCACGATCCCAGCTTTCGGGGGCCGAAGTCAGTTCATGCCTTAGACCGCGCGGCCACTGTGATCGCCCTAATATCGTCTGCAGCTGAAATAAAAAGGTAAAGATATTCCTGTAACAGGCCATGGAGGCCCATAGGGTTAAAAGACGTCGAGGCTCCTACATTTTCTAGAAGGTCGGTTCACAGATGGCGGTGAGGTTGTCAGCCTTACGCGCCGGCCGCCCTTTATCTCCAGGAAGATTCCTGGTACTCATTTCTGTTAGAGGCTGAGTCGACTCCAGGGACGTAGTGGGGCTGGAAGGATTAAGTGCATTGAAAAATCCAATGATCTCATCGGGAATCGAACCCGCGATCTTCCGGCCTGAACTTGTTTAATAACCTAAGAATTTCAGCGTAAACGATACCGTCGTTGGGAGCTCGGCAGTAGCAGATCCTATCTGGAGGGTCCATGATTCGATACTGAGATCAGTTTATTTTTCGCTCTACATAAGCTCAACTGCTCGCCTCTCGCATTATCGACTTTCAGATCATTTAATGACTGTAACAAGAAGAGACGGTTAAGTTGCAAGGAACTAAGCGACCGGGATTCGAACCCAGCCAGGTGCATTTCTATTCTGTCACGCCCAGAACAGTTCTACAGCCGCCTCGGTCCCCTACCCAGACGAGTAGAGTTAAGCCTCACATATTCCAAAACCACGCACCACGACGAAGTTCTTATGTCGGTTCAAACGGAAAAAATTACTGTTATCTGCACAGAACAACTAAAATAACATACCCAGAAAAGGTAACCTTACGGAGGAGGGGAAAGCCTGTGTGCTGAACAAGAGCAGTGGTTTGGCGAGTTTGGGTCATTTCATGCCGATCCCGTTGGCCGCGTGTTCTAAAGCATGAACCGTCTTCACCCGCTCGAACGCTGGGATCGTAGGTTCAAATCCCACTCGGGGCATAGATGTCTGTGTGAGTTTCTTCTGTGTTCATGTTGTTCTGTGTGTAGGTAGCGGTCTTGCGACGGGCTGATCTCCCGTCCAAGGAGTCCTACCGCTGTGTATATATTAAGAAACTTAAAAAGCAGCCGAGGTCCCCAAGGGCTGTAGATAGGTTCATATCATATGTTAAAAAATAGAATCTAGGTAAAAGGTAAAGTTCTTCCTGTGCTTAATTAAGTAAGTACCACGCCATGAAGACATAAGGGAGACTGGAGGTATAGCTCCACCATTCTTAACAAGATTGAGGTGAGTGGCAAGCTTCACGCCTCGTCTGCTTTACCCCAAGGGAAAGAGCCCCCGGTACCCATTGGATAGAAGGTTGGGTGGACCCCAGAGCGGGTCTGGAGGACATGGAGATAAGAAAATTCTTGACCCTACCGGGACTCGAACTCCGACTTCTCGGTAGTTCAGCCTCTAAACAGTCGCTATACCAACTACCAGACACAGTCTACTTTTACCGGTTCTCACGGTCTCTTCGCTTGCAGATTTCTTATATTTTTCCTTCTACCCTGAAGATGGAGGCGATACGTTCCTCCGAAACGTCGGTTAACACCACATATACACGGTGCCAAATCCCAAAAGACTGCTTTCTTCATAGTCACCGCCGTGAAAGCCTCAAATCTTACATAAGGCAATCTTGTGAGAGTTCACGCACTATAGGCAGATTCACCCTCTGGCAGCTTTACCCCGCACATAAAATCCCAAGTAATGATTGGACAGGGAAATGAACACGCCGTAGGGCCGGTTAACAGTGGCGGCGAAAAGAAAAATCCCTTAACCCGCCGGCAATCGAAACCCGGACGTCTAGTTTTGACTACGAACATATGACAGAGACAAACAAAGATATTTACGTTGGAAAGGATGATTTTAGCGTGTATTTCCTTTCAACTGTTATTTTAGTTTCACTTACGTAAGTTAGACAATTTATGTCACGCGTGATAAAGGTAACAATAGGATGTTCGGGAAGGCCAGCGGAACAGCTGGCGTGCATATGTTGAGCAGTGACTAGGTATAGTCACGATTCTGCTGGCGCGGACAAGAGACTGCGACAACAGATGTGAAATCTTCAAGCTCTTGTTAAGCCCACCGCCATGAACAGCGCGGTAGCGTAGTTGGTTGAGGCACGATGTTGCATTCCGGAAGGTCGCGGGTTCGATTCCCGACGAGGTCATTGGATGTTTAAGAAACGCTGGTATCCATCTACCAAACTACACGGCGTCACACCATAAAAGAGTATTACCTTGATATTAACCGTCGTGACGACCTCATGTTTCATTCAATATTAACTAACCTCTGCAGCTGATACAGGTATATTTGGGATGCCCTAATTCCACCTCTTTCTAAAGGAGAAGGTTCTACTTGGATCTTACATCCTAGGTCAATAGACTTGCTTAAGTTGTGACACATAACATGATCTCTGATACTTTTATATCACAGTGGTAACTATATGTACCTTTTGCTGTAACATTAAAAAGTATCTGCATTTCGCCCATGGATTGGGTTACGTCCAATTAAAAAAACAGAAATTATTTCCCTATACAGCATCAACTAGCTGCTTTATAACGGAGATGCAGTGTGTTTTCTGTGACACGGAAACTGGATTTTTAAATCTTAGGCGGTAGCCATCTGTGAGCCAACTGTCTACAGAAAATTTGGGAGCCTCGACGTCCCACAACCTTATTTTTTTATTGCTAGTGGGGTGGGACTAAGTCCCTTGTACTGCGGCCACTTCTGGACTATTGTACCAACCCCAGATGACAGGTGAGGGTGATTGTGGAGCAATTAGTGGAATGAAGATTGGCTGGGGAAACCGAAGTACTCGGAGAAAACCTGCCCCAGCGCCAATTTGTCCACCACAAATCCCACTTGACCAGACCCAGGATCGAACCCGGGCCGCCACGATGGGAAGCCAGCGACTAACCGCTTGAGCTATGGCGCGGCCTCCCACAACCCTATGGGCCTTCACGGCCTGTTTGAGGGATAGCTTTAATTTTGAACTTTCACCACCCCATACGAGGATCCGTTTTAATATTATCCTCCCATCTACGTGGGGACTTTACTTGATTTGGTAATGCGGCATGAAGACTTGAACATCGTGAACTGCGATTATGAGACCTTCCCTCGCCACGCGGCATTGCTATTGCTGTCTGGCTCAACCTCCACAGACATCACGAACAAAGTATAAGAGCCTGAGTTTCCACAGGGGAAAACAAACACAAAGGCTCGATAAGCTATTTCAGAGAAGTCGCAAATTCCATTCTGGGCAGATAACAGGATACATTCTTAAGGCCCAAAGTTATAATAGCCCGCCCGAGGCGTCACCAGGTCCTTCTCTCAAGGCACCAACTGGCTCGTCAAGCTCGTCAGTGTCCCGCGATCACATCTGAGCATTGTAACGAGACAACCCGCGGGCCCGACCGCTTGGCTTGGCGCCACGAACAAATGGCTTGTCCAGACTCGTTCGCAACTTTCGTGGCGACGCAGTGATCGCGAGGCTCCTGCCTGCCCCACCTCGCTTCGTGCAAGAACCCAGGTCACGTTAGAATGCACTATTTTCGAGTACATACCGACTTCATGAAGCTGAGACAGTTGTGCAGCTACTCAAGGACTTACCAATATTTTATGGAACCCTGAGGTTCATTACCGTGTTCATAAGAGCCCTCCGCTGGTCCCTACCCTTAGCCAGATCAATCCAGTCCATAACGCCCCATTTTAATATTGTCCACACACCTAAGTCTTGGTCTTCCCAGTGGTCTCTTTCTTTCTGTCTTTCCCACCAATATCCTACATTTATTCGTGCTACATGCCCTGCCCATCTCATCCTCAATGACTTGGTCATTCTAATTATACTTGGAGAAGAGTAAAAGTTAGGAAGCTCCTCATTATGCAGTTTTCTCCAACCTCCTGTCACTTCATCCGTCTTCGGTCCAAATATTCTCCTTAACACCCTGTTCTCAAACACCCTCAGTCTATGTTTCTCCCTTAATGTCAGAGTCCAAGTTTCACACCCATACAGAACCACTGGCAAAATTATAGTTTTGTATATTCTAATTGTTATGCTTTTAGACAGCAGACGAGAAGACAAAAGGTTCTGGACCGAATGTTAGTAAGCATTACCAGAGTTCAATCTCCTCTCAATTTCCTCCTGAATAAAACTTCGAGTTGTTACTGTCGCTCCCAAATATGTGAACTGTGCCACGTTTTCAGAACAACTGTTAGACATCTTTATGTCATGATTTTGCCCTGCATTTTGGTGACGAGACAGCAACATATACTTAGTTTTCTCTGTGCTTACTTCTTGACCAACTTCCTCGCTAGTATCAATTAAAGTTTGTGTGTTTTTCTCTACGGTAGGCATGTTATCTCCCACATCTTCAGCACAGACCTGCAGCCGATATGTCCAATTTAATTTCAGTCCCACCTGGTTTTCCTGGACCTTCCTAAGGCCCCCCATACACACACAGTTTGGCCTTCCGATCGACCTTACAGGCAAAACTGTGACAGTTTACCCCCTCCCTTTCCTCCCCATACACGCGCAGATAAAGCGGCAGGCTTCATGCCACAGTCACGGTCTTCCAGCCTATAACGTCGAGTCACACACGTCACGCGCTACGGTCCTGCAGGCAGAACTGACGGACTGACGGGTTTCCCACAGGCCAACAGTCCAAACGATTTGCCGGCCGGCCACACCACACACGTCAGTTTTGCCTTTCAGTCTTCAACTGTGCAGGCCGAACTGTGTGTGTATGGGGGCCCTAATGACATATTCTAAAGCAAAGCTGAAATGCATTGGCGGTAAAGCATCTGATGATAAAGGTAAAGTTGTCCCTGTGCTTAAATAATTAGGCATTACGCCCCGAAGACGTATGGAGTAGTGGAGGTACAACTCCACCATTCTTAACCTCGGCACTAGATGGAGGTGAGTGGTCAGTTTTACGCCCCGGCCGCTTTACCTCCCTTAAACCAAACCTGCTGTACCTCGTTGTACACACAAGTTCTTCCGTCCGTAAGGTTACCTACTCAGCTCATCTAGTGTTGAGGTCAAGAATGGTGGAGCTGTACCTTCACGTACTCATACATCTTCATTGCGCGGTGCTTAATTAGTTAAGCGCCGAGACACTTCTACCTAAGAAGAATCTTTCCATCCACGGCTATATCTCTCAGTAGTGAGTTCTTAATTCGGAGGTTTCCAGCCAATAACAGTGTGTAACGCCGGTCACGGTAGCCGAGCGGTCTAAGGCATGCACTGTCTTCGCTCGCTCAGAAGCCGGGATCGTCGGTTCGAATCCCACTCAGGGCATGGATGTTTGTGTGCGTTTTTCTGTGTTTGTCTACAGGTAGAGGCCCTGCGACGAGCTGATCACCCGCCCAAGGAGTCCTACCGAATGTGTAAGATCTAGAAAAACCGAAGTGAACAGAGAAGTTCATGGAGGTAGGCCTAGGCCCACTGAGGCTGTAGTGCCAAGGGGGGGGGATAATGTGAAACAGTGTATTAGACGTTAAAGTAAGGTCAGCTAAAGTTGTCCCTGTGCTTAACTAATTAAGCACTACGCCATGAAGACGTATGGGGGAGTGGATGTACAGATCCACATTTTCTTGACCTCGGCATTAGATGGGGGTGAGTGGTCAGCTTCACGCCCCTGCCGCTTTACCCCCGGTACCCATTGGGTAGGAGGCTGCGTGGGCCCCAGAGCCGTTCTGGACGCTGTTTACTAGACATACATGCATTTTATATATGTTCACAGGAAGTTTACGGTCACAGAATTTTTGTGAATTTTAACGGACTGGAAAAAGATAGTGATCTGTTCATTTCCTGGCTTCAGATGTGCGGAAATCACGAATACTCGAATAGGATATCCGGTTTCGGGATATGCACCCACAGAGGCAGACGTGCTAATTGTGATGCAATCACTCCTCACAGAATTCAGTGGTCAGACAAGATAAATATCGCTGAGGGAATCTGTTTAGACGGTTTAGACTGGAGGCTGACACCCCTGGCAGAAGATGCTTTCAGTTCCATCCCACTAACGTGACTCCAGAACGTCTTCGAGAGTGAGTCATCATGACTCAGTGTCACAGTCCGTTACGTAAACATGAGGAAGTTACTAGATTATGTTTTCAGCAACGGTCAAAAGCAAGAAGGTAAAGTTAGCCCTGTATTTAATTAGGTACTACGCCCTGAAGATGTAGGGGCAGTGATGATGATACACACACACACACACATATATATATATATTCATTCAACAATGGCTCTACAGCCCTTTGCTGGGCCTTGGCCGCTGTTCAGTTTCGTAACCCTACACACAGTAGGTAGGACTCCTTTGACGGGGGATCAGCCGGTCGAAAGGCCGCTACCCACACACAGCACAACATAAACACAGAATAAACTCACACAGACATCCCTGCCTCGAGTGGTATTCGAACACACGATCCCAGTGTTCGAGCGAGAGAAGACAGTTTATGCCTTTGACCGCGCGACCAATCAGCATATATATATATATATATATATTGTGACATGTTGACCCCCACCTCCCCAGCGGTACGTGGCGGTAACGTAACGCTCGCGTTCTTACGGTAATAGGCGAGCTCCCGCCCCGCCACTCCCCTC
>NW_019738361.1:335360-432021 GCF_002891405.2 Cryptotermes secundus
TATATATATATATATATATCTTGGAAATCGTGAGGAATAAGAGCTGGTATAGCGACGGGCTATCGGTTGGACGACCGGTGTTCGATTCCCGACAGGGAAAAGATTTTTGTCTTCTCCACAGCGTACAGGCCGGCTTTGGAGTCCACCAAGCCTCATATCCAATGGGTACCGAGGTTAGAGCAGCCAAGGCGTGAAGTTGACCATTGACTTCCATCTAGTACCGAGATCAAGAATGGTGGGAGCTACAAATTCATTTCCCCATACGCCTTCCTGGCATAGTGCTTAATTAATAAGCACAGGGACAACTTTAACTTCGGATCTTACCCCTGTAGCGTAGTCGGTATAGCGGCTGGCTACTGGCTTAACAACCGACGGATCGGAGTTCGATTCCCAGTGTGGGCAAGAACTGTCTCCCTCCACAGCGTCCAGACCGGCTCTGGGGCCTACGCAGCAATGGGCATGGGGGGCTCTGTTCCCGGGGTTAAAGCTGCGGGGGCGTGAAGCTGAGCACTCGCCTCTAACTAGTTCCGAGGTCAAGAAAACGTGGATCTATACATCCACTCCACCATACTTCTTCGTGGAGTAGCGCTTAATTAGTTAAGCTAAGGGACAACTCTATCTGTTTACCTCTGAGAAAGTCTCGCGGATCACAGTTTGAGGAACGCTCCCATTGCTTTGTATGAAGGAGGGGTGCAGGGTCTGGATGTGGCCCTCAGTTCTATGTCTCCATGTATTCGAAGCTGTTTCGCATGTATTTCTGACATCGTCAGATTTCCGCTTGATACATCCACTACACGCATCCAGCATTCCGCGAACTAAAAAGTTTGCCTAACCTCGCTGTGAAGTTTCTCAAGTAAGACAGCTTTCCATGCAGCAGACAAGCAAAATGATGTAAAAGCCCTACATGTGACAGCAAAAGTGGCTTAAACTAGGTATAAAATTAAAATCTCGCGTCTGTGATCATTTCTTCTCAAGATAAAGAATAAGGAATTAATTGTGGACAAGCTAAAAGTAAAAAGAAATTCAAGTGATAGCATAAAATTAAAAATCTAAAACTTGAGGCTTCTCACAGCGGTGGGTATGAGAGTACTACCTTCTGGGATATAACGCCGTGTAGTAAGTTGAAAGTCAACCGGCGTTTCGGAGCAATATATCGCCTCCATCTTCAAGGTAGAATAAGCCGAGCAATAAACTAGGATGTAAGCAGAGCCAGAAGATCTTTACTAAACTAACAAGTTAGGAAATATATGCGTAACATCAATTCCGGCGTTTTCGCCCCCTTTTATTTATCTCGGAAACCGTAAAACGTACAGAAACAAGAGTCTTTTTCTTCTTCTTCTCCCATAATTATGACTTCTGGCCTGTTACCCATTAAAATTAACCTGGAACTATGGATCTAATAGACAGTCGGTGGCACTCCTTGGGCGGGGGATCAGTCCTGTCGCAAGACCACTACCTATACAGGGCAACACAAACATGAAACGCGGGCAGACATCCATGCCTTGAGTGGCATTCGAACCCATGATCCCAGTATGCGAGCGGTCGAAGACGGTTCGTACCTCAGACCGCGCGGCAACTGTGATCGGCACTTGTACTCTTCGCCAAATACAGAGTGATCATCACCATTGGAATCGGCGTGTATCAGAAATTGTATACAGACCTTCGTATGGTAATTACATCCACACGTAATCTAATGTACATAGTATAGGAATTTAAGGCGGAGTACGCGCCATAACTCAAGCGGTTAGTCGCTGGCTTCTCACCGCGGCGGCCTGGGTTTGATCCCGGGTCTGGTCAAGTGGGATTTGTGGTAGACAAAGTGGCGCTGGGGCAGGTTTTCTCCGAGTACTTCGGTTTCCCCTGCCAATCTTCATTCCACCAATTGCTCCACAATCACCCTCACCTATCATCTGGAGCTGGTACAATAAGCCAGAAGTGGCCGCAGTACAAGGGACTTAGTCCCACCCCACTAGCATTAAAAAATCGGTACGGAAAACTATGCAGCAGGTCTGTATCTCATACTGAGTGTTAACATTTACGGTAACCTAACGACGTATACAGTACGTCAAGCACTTGTTTTCCATTCTGCAGGTCTGGGGTTCGAGTTTTGGCCCTGGAACAGTCTATAATGACGGAGTTCTTTAGTCGTTCTCTTCAGTCTCGCCATATAACGTGTGTAGTAGACCTCAAAATAGGCCACTACCACCTCCTTTCACATAACTATAAACGCTTCGGTTTTTAAATGTCCGATCGTTCGAGGTTTTACAACCTCTGAAGCTGATACGAGGCCTCATACTTTCTATAGTTGTTCTCGCAACCGAACTGGTGAAGATGTTCTCAAATACTTGAAGAAAACGTCGGAAGGGAACGAGGCTCGTCAGATAGGCTCAAGAATTCTGAGCAAGCCTGTTTTACTACGTTCCACGAAGAAGTAACGAAAGACGAGTCAATAAAAAGCAATTCGAAAGAATGCCAATTTAAGCGAGACTAGTGTGAAGTTCTTGCGCACAGCCGTCTCTCCTTACAATTAAAGGACTCACCAATACTATCCTGTCATCTATCGTTATGTATGGTAGCAAGTAGTTACGAACAGGAGCAGAAGGTGACTCATATTTGAGTAGGTACTGAAATGTCCACCTTTGCCGAAAAAAATTACTCCTGTCAGCAGCACCGCTGAATACTAAATACTAACTATATATAAATAAATATTATAATATATAATAATGGGCCGGTCACGGGAGCCGAGCGGTCTAAGGCATGTACTGTCTTCGCTCGCTTGGAAACCGGGATCGTGCGTTCGAATCCCACTCAGGGCATGGATGTTTGTGTGCGTTTTTCTGTGTTTGTGTCGCCTTGCGACGAGCTGATCACCCGTCCAAGGAGTCCTGCCGAATGTGTAAGATCTAGAAANTCGCCTTCGGCACGAGATGGAGGTGAGTGGTCAGCTTCAAGCTAAGAAGAATAAGGCATCGTTGCCCTTTGGATAGGAGACTGAGCGGGCCCCAGAGCCGATCTGGAAGCTGTGGAAAATATAAAAAAAAAAAATTACTGTCCCTACCCGGAAATGAACGCCCTCGTCCGGTCCACAGCCTGTCACTATACCCACTGAGATATCCCGGCTACCAACAAGCCTTATATGTTTGTGTCAATGAAAATATGTTTCCAAAATTGTCAAGTTACTGAGGTTAGGTATTCTTGTCGGAATTAGTTTTTAACATAATTTCCTACTGAAATTGTGACAGGGTTCACGCTAGTGGCGTCCACATTCCTGAATTTAGGGCTCTAGAATCAAAAGCACCAAAACCTCAACATTTCGCACACAGAAGGAAGTACAGCCCACAGCCGTATGTCTCCTCGATCCTGTATCGACATAAACTGCGGGTCCCAATCAATCATGTCTCCATGGTTCGTGACTTAACCAGTGGGACGGAGGGGGAAGAGAAAGGGTGGAGGCCCAGACTACGCATACTCCTCTTATTATGAACAACATAACTGCAATCTCTCTTATCCAGCCTAAATGAAGTTAAACATTCACCGACTGATACGATACCCCCATTAAATGAGATTCGTGAAAAATTGAACGTAATTCAGATAAAATGTATGTTACCTCCTTCTATACTTATCTCATTTCGGATGATAATTCAGGCGAAGCGGCTAAATGACAAATGCATATCATATATTTTGACTTCAGTTGTTTTTCATGATTTAATATTATAAATTTACAAAATTGTAAAGCTGTAGTCCACATTAGTACACATATATTCAAATGCGTCCTTTGATATTTTTCATACGGCCTGTAACTTTATTTTTTTTTACTGGCTCTACAGCCCCCTTGGGCCCTGGCCTCTGATTTTCAGTTTCATGATCATTTTACAGACGGTAGGACTCCTTGGACGAGTGATCAGCTCGTTGCAAGGCCTCTACCTAAACACAGGACTACCCAAACACAGAATAAACGCATGCACACACCAAACATCCATGCTTTGTGTGGGATTCGAACCCACGATCCCGGCTTCCCGAGCGAGCGAAGGCAGTACGTGCCTTAGACCGCTCGGCTACCGTGACCGGCATTGAATGATTAGTGAATAATAAATCGGACAGGATGCAGTAGAACACGGACGTGAACTAATTTTCTAGAAGGGCCTGAGGAATACCATGACAAATTCAAGCAGGATAACAAGTTACTGGGGGCACCTTCAAAATACGAACCAGTACTGCGACAATCGATGAGAGCAGACTCGATGTTCATGAATTGCAAACACAAGTCTGATCGAACCCTACAGACTTAGTCGCCATATGGTAACTTAATGTATACCAACGTTCGAGATTGTTTTGTTTGTCATCACGTCCAGACAGCAACTGGGGCCCACAGAGCCTCATATCCAAAGGGTACCGGGGGCACACATCTGCATATTGTCACGTGCTGGCGACCAGACGCTGAGTCTGGACTGGTAACTGCAGGTAACCATAACCATTTCAGGGATTCACAAACCGTTGTGTAGTCCGTTGTAAACTTGTCACCTACTTTCACGCTCGAATCTTGTTAGATTTATTCTACCCTGAAGATTGAGGCGATATGTCCCTCCGAAACGTCGATTACTTTCAACGGACTACACCCAGGTACTGTGCTACAAGCCGGAAGGTCGCGGGTTCAAGTCCCGATGAGGTCGTTGGATTTTTTCAATTGACCTAATTCTTCCAACCGCACTATGGCCCTGGGGTCGACTCAGCCTCTAACAGAAATGAGTACCAGGAATTAATTAAATACTTTTCCTGGGGAGTAAAGCGCGGCCGGCGCGTAAGGCTGACAACCTTATCGCCATCTTTGAGCCGAGTGTCTAGATAATGTGGACCCTCAACGTCCCACAACCTTATGGTCCTTCACGGCCTGGTACAGGGACAGCTTCACTTTACTTTTACACCCAGAAGATAGTACGAGTACTCTTTAGACTACAAGCCATGCACTCGCGTCAAACAAGTTGCAGCCCCATCCAGGGTGTTGAGTACAACCGGATTGCTAACGAAAATATCACGAACGTTCAAGAAGCGACAGAAGAAGATAATTTGAGGGAAGGGCATCATAATGATCAACAGTTGGGAAATATTAGAGCGGGGAACTATGAAAATTGAAAAAGGGCCTAATAAAGAGAATATTTATGTGTAAGATTTGAGGCTTTCACGGCGGTGACTATGAAGAAAGCAGTCTTCTGGGATTTGCCACCGTGTATATGTGGTGTTAACCGACGTTTCGGAGGAACGTATCGCCTCCATCTTCAGGGTAGAAGAAAATAGCAAGCACAGAAATGTCGTCCATTGCTAAGCAACGGCCTGTAACACGTTTCCACGGCAATCAAAATTCGTTCCAGCGTCAACAATACCCGGGCCATCTCTAAATAACAGCTCTCTTACACGTAACTCAACAATAGAGGAATTACCGGAAGCAATATTTTCTATGCGGTCCGTTTTGAGGTTATATAACGAGGATACCAGCCGAGTCGGGAGTCAGGGTGGAGAGTCTGAAGGCTCCCAGGGCACTCAAACACTAAAATATGGTCATGAGTCCCGTAGGACTCGGAACCAAGAATGACTGTGCTGGCGAGGACCAGCAGCAATTTAGCACTCAGAAGTCAGTCGGAAGTCGGAATCGGTTGTCTGAGTCTTAACCAACGGCTAGTGAAGACACAGCAGACCAAGAAGACGTACTGTAGTAGCCGTGATTTGTAGAATGTCTACATTAGTTAAAGAGTTGTAATTATGTGTAGTTACGAGTTATAAGCGTTCAATAAACCCAATTATCAATCCAAAACCCACCAACTGAAACGTGAATATACTGTGGTATGCAGAACCGTTGCTGGGCAACGGCCTCGAGATGAGCAAATATACAACAGCTTCGCTCACAAACATGTTTCTGTGGTAACAGTTGAACTACAATGATGAGGAACGGTGTTTTCTGCGTGGTCCATACTAAGATGTTATAAAAGGGACACACTTGGAGCTGCAGTCACTTATTTGAGTTCAGTGGAGTTAGTTGAGAGCTGCTATAACTAAGGCCGGGGAGAATTCGGGAACCTAGAATAAGGGGAACGTCCGCCGTTGGAAGCCTCTACCAAGCAACAGTTAGGGAAGACAGAAGATTTTATGTGTGCCGTAGTTACAGTGTTCTTTGGAGTGTGTAACTCAGTGAGACTGTCGTAGTTATTTGTAGTTACGTTCTGCGAGTGTTCAATAAATCCGATCATCAATCCAAATCCCGTCTATAAACTCCGTGGCTTTAGTCCGCAAGCGAACTATACCGACCGAGCCACCGTCGCTTGTCGGCGAAGTTAGTGCCAACTTTAAGCGGCCTCCGTGTTCTAGGGGTAACGTTCCCACCTCGTGACTCAAGGTACGCGGGTTCAAACCCGGCGGAGGTCGTGGAATTTTTAAGGGCGGAAAAATTCAGGGAACAAGTCCTCCGGGAGGGACTTTAAGCCGTGGGTCCCGTGTCGTAGCTTTACGGCATGTCTCATGTCTCAAGGAGACCTCTGAACCAAATTTAGGACATTTCCCGCCCAACAGTAGTCTCTAACGCCTCTGGTAGATGGGGGAAGCATCGAGATACTGCTGAGCCAGTAGAGGCCGAACTCGCTGGCTGAGTCGGGACTGATGGCACGCACCAGTACCGGTAGGGAATAGAGACTGGTAGAATATCATAGGGGGACGCACAATGGACCAACAGTTGGTCTAAGTGCATGGGGAAACCCACCCTCTCTAAATACAATACAATAAAATAGTGCCTACTTTAGCCGTTAATTTCGGTTTTCTAATCCGTCTATAGTCACTCTAAAATCGTGTCAATATAAATAACCAATAAGTTACATTAATCCGTGTTTCAATGCAACAATCTTCATTTCTTAAGAACCCGAAATCCGACAAAAGTTACATGAAAGAAGTTTCAACCTTATTTATCTCCCCTCTTCAGTCAGAAACGGGGGTAGTCAAATGATTCCGGTCGTACTTAGGGACCGAGAAGGGAAGGGAGGCCAAACCTCCCCGCTAGAGTATCCGGCAATTGAAACAATATTATCTGACATTCTGTAGATATAACGTCTCTTCATAGAATTCCGAAACCCCAAGCATCCTGTAAGCTGCGCGTTATCAACCTGGCCACTATCTACGTCATATCAATGGCGGAAGCTCAGTCGCCAGCGTGGGTAGTGTGGGAGCCTGATGGAGTACTTTTGAGACCAAGACTTAAGTCTCACCAACACAGCTACATCAACAGAAAATTCCTTGGTTTTATATCTATATAACTAATTTTGAAAGTGGCTTGAAGAAAAAGACTCAGTAATTCGCAAATGATTCATGAATGTGGTCGTTTCATAGTTCAAACGGTTAGGCACTGGGCATTGACCGCGAAGCCTCGGGTTCAATCCCGAGTTACTTCATGGTGGACGAAGTATCACTGCAACGATGCCTCCGGTAGATGGGGAATTAGATACCACTGCCAGTAGAAGGTTGGAACCTCGCTGGCAGAAAGGGGCTAATAGCGAGCACCAGTATCGGTAGGGTATGGAGACAGAAGAAATTAAAAGGGGGACGCACAATGGACCAATAACTGATCTAAGTGCATGGGGAAACCCACCCCCTCTATTCTCAATACTCAATACTCAATCACTGCAACAAGTTTCTCCCACAGTTCCTCTCTTTCTCTCCTGCTAATTATCATCAAAACAGTTTCTCATGGCTCCCTCAGACATGCGACAATCCTGACCAGGCAGCACGTTACCATATCCTCGACCATTTCTTTTCTGTCTTTATCCTTTGCCCCTTTTAGAAAAAATAATAGTACGCTTATGCGATGACCATGCTTTCTGCGTGTTATAGCCCTTACGTTACCTTTTGAATGGCGGAACCAATCTTTATGAAACTTGGTATGTATACCACGACACCTGAGCCCATCTCAACGGCGTACTTCATAAATCCTACCATCAGTCTGTGTCTATATGCGTATCCTCTATCTTTGCTAGGCAACGGCTTTGTAAAAACGTTACAGCGGCAATGAACACACATGCAAAAATAAACGACTTGTTGGACGCGTCGTTTTCTATGCGGTACGTGTCGTATTAAAGGATATTAGACGATTAGTTCTTCTCAGAACTTCTTGTTTACTTTCCTTCGTCCCTTTCCATTCCTCCCCCTCCTTTCCCCATTAAAACACTGAATTAAGTTCGACTGGGCCGGTCACGGTAGCCGAGCGGTCTAAGGCATGTACTATCTTCGCTCGCTTGGAAACCGGGATCGTGGGTTCGAATCCCACTCAGGGTATGGATGTTTGTGTGCGTTTTTCTGTGTTTGTCTACAGGTAGAGGCCTCATGACGAGCTGATCACCCGCCCAAGGAGTCCTACCGAATGTGTAAGATCTAGAAAAACCGAAGTGAACGCAGAAGTTCATGGAGGTAGGCCTAGGCGCACAGGGGCTGTACTGCCAAGGAAAACAAAAAAGTTCGACTGGACGTCCACAAATCAGGACTAGCTGCTCCTAACGGGCCTGAGTAGGATACAACCCCCACCCCCCGCGCGCGCGCGCACACACACACACACACACACACACACACACACACCTGATGACAGAAACGGCTGCAGTTTGATGCAGCGGTATGATTAATGACTTAGTAGAAGGAATGTGGAACGAAGTAGTCGTGGTATAATTTGAAGGTACTATCCCAACATCTGTCGGGGAATTTTTATTTTGTGACGGTGTCAGTGACTTGGACAATAAACCTTTAAGTAACTGGATAATTAGTAAATACTGAACTGTAAGGGATGTGGGCCCGGTCACGGTAGCCGAGCGGTCTAAGGCATGTACTGTCTTCGCTCGCTTGGAAACCGGGATCGTGGGTTCGAATCCTACACAAGGCATGGATGTTTAGTTTGTGTGTGTGCGTTTTTCTGTGTTTGTGTACAGGTAGAGGCCTTCCGACGAGCTGATCACCCGCCCAAGGAGTCCTACCGAATGTGTAAGATCTAGAAAAACCGAAGTGAACGGAGAAGTTCATGGAGGTAGGCCTAGGCCCACTGGGGCTGTAGTGCCAAGGGAAAAAAAAAGGATGTGGGGGGGGAAATGCGGTTACGGACAAATTTGTGATACTATCCCAGCATTTTCGAGGACAGAGGGGGTAAATCACAAAGCATTCCCTTCCTACTTCCTCTCACATACGTCTCAAACACAGTGCGCCGTAAAATCAAAGCTTGATAATTACTGATCACAGCGCATGCGGCGCGAAGCCCTTGCTTGACATTTCGAAGCATTTCGCACGTTGTCGCACGGGGGTGGGTGCGCGGCGTCCGGTTCGGCAGAGAAAAGAGACAAAGGCGCCCCTTCACGGTCCATCTCATGAAGAAGAAATACTCGTACCTGCGGCAGAATCCCTTCTGATCCAACTTGTTTCGGAGTAAACATGGCCCGAATACAAATCTCGTGAATCAGCTTCGGATAAACGCCGAATTCGCATCAGTAACGTTACGAGTTGCGACTAAATTTCGGTGACAGCATGCTTTGGAAAAACTGTCGTAATAAACACATTCACTTTTGTCTATATTATTAAAAAATAAAAGGTAAATCTATCCCTTAACAGGCCATGGAGGTCCATAGGTTTGTGAGACGTCGAGGCTCCAACATTTTCTCTAGACAATCGTCTCACAGATGGCGGTGAGACTGTCATCCTTAGGCGCCGGCCGCCTTTTACCCCCAAGGAAGATTCCTGGTACTCATTTCTGTTAGAGGCTGAGTAGACCCTAGGGCCATAGAGAGGCTCGAAGGATTAGGCGCATTGACCTCATGGGGAATCGAACCCGCGACCTTCCTGCTTGCACTATAACTTTGAGACATGTTGGGAAATTGAAGTAAGTCCCACCATTCAGTCATAGCATTATATTGAGACTCCTGCCGCTTTACCGGGACTGGGTGGCTGCCAGAACCGAAGTTGACGTTATTCAGAAGAGAATTGAACCCCGGTTCTTCGGTGATCCAACCCGTAGCTGTGTTCATACTGAATGAACTATAGCGACTCCACGTGCAGCTTTGGACTTCTTTGTAATATGCTTCCCTATCCTGAGCCAGATCAATGCAATCCATATCACCCCAGCCCAAAGTGCGACAGTTCTTGGATGTGGGCCGACAGCGTTGGGTTCCGGCCACGAAAACCGGACCCGCTGTTTCGAGTCTGGGCTTGGATATCTGCAGCACTGCCTCATGTACAGCACCCGCGGTTTCTATTCAGTCGTTCCGCTGCCAACGTGTTTAGTCGGTCGGAAGGGATCCAGAAGGACAGCTGCCCGAATTCACGTGTCGGTTGGCGGGCGACCCCAGTGACGTCGCTCCTACGGTTTTCCCTGCAGCCACGTTTCCTTCCTTGTGAGCTCCGGTTAAGCCAAAACAGCCTGAACAACATATCCTACAGGCCTATGTTAACTTCCAACGGGTCAGAATATCGCCCTAGTACAGTCTACAGACAACTATTCGACTTATCAATTCTACATTTCGATTCTCGACCTCGATTGTATAGAGTGGCCCAAAAGTCAGTTAACCAGTCTGGTCCAGTAAATTAGACCGCCTCTGTGGTCTAGCGGTCATAGGTCCTGGCTATAGAAACAGAGCTCCGAGTTCGATTCCCGGCGCTACCAGATTTTCTGAAAAGTAGTGGGTCTGGAACGAGGTCCACTCAGCCTCGTGAAGATAATTCAGGAGATATTTCAAGGAAATAGCGGCTCCGGTCTAGAAACCCGAAATTGACGGCCGTGGGGATTTGTTGCTCTGACCATGTGACAACCTCTATCCGCTACAGTTGGCACTAACTTCGCCGATAAGCGGCGGTCGCTCGGTCGGTATAGTTCGCTTGCGGACTAGAACCACGGAGTTTGTTTTATTTTTATTTGTAAGACCAGTAAATTGCTGCTGGCCCTCGCTAGCACAGTCGTTCTTGGTTGCGGGTCCCGTCAGAACCCTTGATCTAACTTATGTCCGTTCCAAGACCGTTTACGTGTTTGAAAATGGGGTCTCCTCTTTAACGGGAGGAGAGGTCTTTCATTCTGAGTAGAAGCCACATTTGTTGCACCGTTAACCTAAACAACTCTCTCGTATTAACGGCAATGTTCAGATTTAAACCTGCCAGTCAATTTGTAGGACGGTATCACAGCGTCGTGAGTTCTTCGCTGAACATGGGAGGGTCTCATTTCGAAATTTTTTTTTAATTCAGTAAGTAATAAAGAAAATTCTAAAATATTTTAGTGTACACTTTAATAACCAGTTGACTGAATATTGAGCCACTTTACATTTCGCCAATGTTTCTATTCAGTTACTATGTTAGATAACACGATTCCATAGCCAACACTGCGGTGGCAGAACCCGAAGGTTAAACACCGCCAATACCAAGGCCCACCATTTGACAATATCCAGTTCACTCTACCTCAGAACCGATCTCCCTTATATTTTACAGGTATATAAAAGGTTAAAACGTAAAGCTATCCCTGTAACAGACTGTGAAGGACCATAGGGTTGTGAGGTGTCGAGGCTCCCACATTTTCTCTAGACAGTCGGCTCACAGATAGCGGTGAGGTTGTCAGCCTTACGTGCCTTCCGCCCCCCTTTTTTTCTTTGGCATTACAGCCCCAGTGGGCCTAGGCCTACCTCCATGAACTTCTCCGTTCACTTCGGTTTTTCTAGATCTTACACGTTCGGTAGGACTCCTTGGGTGGGTGATCAGCTCGTCTCAAGGCCTCTACCTGTACACACACACACAGAAAAACGCACATAAACATCCATGCCCTGAGTGGGATTCGAACCCACGATCGCGGTTTCCAAGCGAGCGAAGACAGTGCATGCCTTAGACCGCTCGGCTACCGTGACCGGCGCCTTCCGCCCCTTACCCCCAGGAATATTCCTGGTACTCATTTCTCTTAGAGGCTGAGTCGACCAGGCTTGTATGTAGCACAGTGCCTCAACCAATTATGCTACCGCGTGCCCCATATTATATATATATATATATATATTAATGTTATGCTTTCATTTTATTTTCGGTCTTCCAAATGGGCTTTTTCCAAGAGGTTTCCCACCCAAGTCTATACTCATTCCTTATCTCCCACATCCTAGCCCCATGCTTAACCCATTTTACCCTCCTAAGATTTCAAATTTAACAGCGCCAGTTGGGCTGTATAAACTGAAAATGAATTCCAAATACTTCGAAGTTTAAAAAAACATAAGAATGAGATCACGTGTTCTGTATCACTTAGAGCCTCGACTATTATTTAATCCCCTAGGACAGCCGTGTCTAACATGCGGCCCCCATAGCCACAAAGTGCGGCCCCTCAACTTTTAGAGCTAATTGATATTAAAATCAATATTAAAATGTTAATAGAAATATTTTTGTAAAGACAATTTTCCAACAGACCAGAAGACAAGAAGTCTCACGCAGACATAAATTAGCAGGCTGCAGGAAATTCAATGTTTTGCTATTTCTAACATAATTTCTTGTGTAATCTCTCTTTTTACATATTGAAAAGTTGTTTGATACTTGTCAAAAATGGCATTCTCTTGCTTTTTAAAACTGTAAGATATGTGACTTTAGGTAATTATATTGAAATTATTCCTAAATAATAAATAGAATTAAATTTCCTTGTATCAAAATCTAATGTATATTTCTAGTTTGAAGTGCGGCCCTGGACTATTATTTATAGGGCTGAGGTGGCCCTCTGTACAAGTTGAGTTTGACATGCCTGCCCTAGGATATCACGATACGGTGTTCAGTTTGCACCTTCAAAACCTCTGCTCCTGTCTTGCCGAAACACGTTAGTTTCGCAGATCTGTCTCTCCTGCGAAGTACCAGAAGGTCAGAAAGTTCGGACGGATAATGATTATAATCATATTGACTGCCTGTATAGAAAACATTGTTATCAGTACTTAACTAATTAAGCACTACGCCATAAAGACGTATGAGGGAATGGAGTGGATACACATTTTCTTGACCTCGGCACTAGCTGAAGGTGAGCGGTCAGCTTCGCACCCCGGCCGCTTTACCCCGGTACCCATTGGAGAGGAGGTTGGGTTGACCCCAGGGGCTGTCTGGACGACGTGGAGAAGAGGAAATTCTTGACACTACCGGGACTCTTAACTCCGTTCCCTTAGTCGTCGGGCCCGTAGCCAGTCGCTATACCGGCTCCCTTGTTATCAGTAGACGGCTTTTCTTTTTGACTTGGCGTTCCACACGCGACGCCCTCACTGTGTCCGACTTCGGCTGCTAACACTCGGCCGCTCACTGCTCACAACTTCCGGCTTTACAGCAGATATGCTTTAGGGTATAGTACGTCTGATTAGCAATGTAATGCCGTGTATTTCACAGACAGCGCAAACGTTTCGAAGGAACATAACGGCTCCACCTTCAGGATTTAAGAGCCAAGCAAGAAACCAGCAGAAGCATGAGGCAAGCTGCTAGAAACTCACGTAGAAAACCAGGCTTGCTCAGTCGGTATAGCGACGGGCTGGACGGCCACAGTTCGTTTCACGAGAAGGGCAACAGACTGCGTCCACACTGGCCCTGGGGCTCACCCGGCTACCCATCCAACGGTTACCGTGGGCTCTTTCCCCGGAGGTAAGGCGACAGGTGCGCGAAGCTGACCACTCACCTCCATCTAGTACCAAGGTCTAGAATTGTGGAACTACATCTCCACTCCACCATACGTCTTCATGGCATTATGCTTAATTAGCTAAGCAGCGACACAACTTTACCTTTGTCTTAACGCCTGCTTCTGATTTCTTGGTCGGTTTAATCTTCGACATTGAAAACAGAGGCGATATATTTCTCATAAACGTTGGTGCCTCTCTAACATAAACTTCGTTACAACCGTGCACACCTCATATCCACTGCCGTGAGAACCTCAAATCCCACATTTTCTGTACTGTTCAATTCACCTAATCCTTCCAGCCGCACTACGACCCCTGGGGTCGACTCAGCCTCTAGCAGAAATGAGTACCAGGGATCTTCTTGGAGGGTTAAGGGCGTCCGACACGTAAGGGCGACAACCTCATTGCCATCTGTGAGCTGACTATCTAGAAAATGTGGGAGCCTCGACGTCTCACAACCCTATTGGCCTCCACGTCCTGTTACAGGGATAGCTTTACTTTTTACCTTTATTTTCAACATCTTTCTGTACAACAAAGAGTTTACGTGTAGGATTTGAGGTTCGAGCCGGGGTAGCAGAGCCGGTATAGCGACTGCCTACGGGCTGGACGACCGAGGGGCCGGAGTTCGAGTTCTGGTAGGGTCAGAATTTTCTCTGGGGCCCACCCAGCCTCCTATCCAATGGGTTTAGCGCTTACTTAGTTAAGCACAGGGACAACTTTACATTTTACCTTTTTACAGCGGTGGTTATAAAACAGTCCTATCTTCCCGGATGTAACACCACGTAGTCCGTTGAAAATAACCGACGTTTCTGCTCATGTTAATTTCCTTGCTTGGCTCATTCTTCGAGCCTGAAGATCAAGGTGCCATGTTCCTCACAGATGTCGGTTGATTTCCAACGGGTTATATGGCGCTATAACCCAGAAGTCGGAACTCTTTTTCGATTCCCACTCAGGTCAGTAAATCGACTAGGCTGAGGGGAAAAATCCTTTCACAGGAAAGAGACACTATCTTGGCTACA
The DNA here is from genome assembly GCF_002891405.2 of Cryptotermes secundus. Lineage (NCBI taxonomy): Eukaryota > Metazoa > Arthropoda > Insecta > Blattodea > Kalotermitidae > Cryptotermes > Cryptotermes secundus. The sequence goes on from NW_019738361.1 coordinate 350,038, forward strand.
CCGTTCAGACCGGTTGCGGGGCAACCGAGCCTTCTAGCCTCGCGGAGAGCGGGCCCATCCAGTGCTGAGGTTCAGAATCTCCGTTCCGCGGTGGTTAATTGAGCACAGGGGCAACTTTACCGTTACCTTTGCCCAAAATATTTTACTAAATCTCCATTCATGTTAAATCCAGTATTAACATTTTTTGCACCTATATCCATGGGTTCGGTAAGGGACAGGATGGAGCACGAGTTTCCCACCGCGAGGTGTTAGGAACTAGCTAATGACATGAGACCAGCCTTGCCAAATCTTTTGTTCCTGTATGCTGGGGGTTTCTGTACGTCTGATGTTGCTACTGTTGTGAGAGAACTAGGGGTCTTGCTACGTCACAACCGGTCGGACACTGATTAGCGCGAACAGCAACGACTACGACAACGATGGAGAAAAGGACAGAGGGTGACGCGGAGGGGGGGGGAGAAAAAACTCCTCGCGGGTCGGAAGTGCCTGCGTGACGGGCTGCAGTGCAAAGCGCGCGCGGGGAGACGAAAGGACGAACGCAAGCAACGCAAAGGCCTCCCCCCTCCTCCCTCGCGACCGACCGCGGTTTTTGTGCTGCTCCTAGCTCGTACCCGTCCTCTACTGCCCGCTTACCTCCACAAAGCCTCGCGGGCACGACACAGCAAACTCGGCCGTCTCGCGAGAGAGAGAGAGAGTGAGAGAGGTGATGAATTGCTTACTCAGCGAACGAAGGGGTGTGACAGAGCAGCAGTGAACTAGGTTTCGGTACAGTCATTGTCCATTTCAATTGAACTTAATGTGTTTCAAGTCTATTTTGATTTATTGGATGATTTTGCGTTTCCTTTATGTTATTTTGCGATTCATCTGTCAATGTCGTCAGAAAGACAAAGACGGACTAACGCGCAAAAAAAAAAAACGCTTCATAAATGCGTAATTGCTTTATCAGAGATTCGAACTAGAGAAATCCAGCACAGCAACCGCCCATTCCAATTGAACTTAATGTCTGATTGCATGAGTTTGCAGTCTCGTGTCTATGAACTTGCAACATCATTTGTCCGTTTAGTCGGGGATGACAAGATGTTGCAAATGAAAGTGCCTCATAGATATGTAATTACACTTACAGCAAATCGCAGTGACCGGGTTCTGCAACGGTCACTGCCTCTAGGTTCATTTTGAATTACTAGACGATTCTGTATTCCATTTTCAAAGCACGTGTTACGTCATTAGAAAGACTACGCGAGACGAACATCAAAACATGCGGGCTAGATGTCCGGGGTTCAACACCCGGCAAACGCAAAAATTTGTCTCTACTCCACAGAGACTAGACCGACTCTGAGGCCCATCCAGCCTCCTATCCAATGGGTACCGTGGGATCTTTCCACCAAGACGTGAAGCTATCACTCACCATCGTCAGGTGCCGTGCCCAAAGAATGGTAGAGCTATACCTCCGCTTCCCTATACGTCTTCATGGTGTGTTTAATTAGTTAAGCATGGGGCCAACTTTACCTTTATAAATAATGCAGGAATGACAATTGAGTAGGAAATGAGTCTACTCCTTTAAATAAGTACGTGAACTTACAAGGAATGGATTAGAAGACCAGGGTTCAGTTCCAGGTTATATTTTTATCTTTGCCTACACAGCCAGAACGTTTCCGAAGCCCACTCGACATTTCTCCCATCGGCACCACGGGACTGTTTATTTGGGTGGATATTGCGGGAGGAACGTGAAGCTGACCATTCACTTTCATCTACTGAGGTCAAAGTTTTATACGCCCTCTCTGTTTCCATGACGACGATATGTTCAGGCTCAGAGGTGAGTTTGCTTTAGCTTCGGGGACCTGAAGATCTACTTCGAGATTTAAACGAACGCTAGTTTCTTGCTCGGATTAGTCTTCGACTCTGACGATGGAGGTGATATGTTCCTCCAAAACGTCGGTTGACTTTCAACGGACTACACGGTGTCATATCCCAGAAGAAAGACTTTTTCTGAGTTATTTTATTTTTGTTGCAAGTAAAATCAGAGGGGTTTCATGGTAACGGTACAGTGAGTTCTCTAGCGAGCGCAACCGTGAAGCGAGCTTATGGGTCGGCCGGCCTTGACGGAAGGAATGACCCAACTCTTCCGCCCGAGTGCGCTCTCACAAAAAGAACTCTCTATATATTCGCGGAATTTGCGTATTACTTTACTCGGAACAGCTTCGGGAGGTGATAAAGCGCAGAAACAAAACACGCTATTATATGAAAATGCCTTCATTAAGAGGATTATAACACTGGACCACTCCAAATGCGTAGAATCATATTCAAAGCTTCACCAAGGGGTGATTAACCAGGTCAAGCTGTACACACGTCTCTTCAGAAAATTCTGACCTCACCGTGGACAGACAGATGTATATACGGTCATGTCATATGTGAATATCATGACTCTCTGGCGCTTTTGTAACAAAGTTGCACAGCTCCGTCCTGTCTGTCTGTGTGTCTGTCCTTTGTCCACATTAACAACTCGAGAACCGATTAGGCGATTTTCATGAAATTTTATATTTATAAGTTTCACTAAAATATATCACCATGCTCTACATCTGGTTGAAATCCGACAAAAACCAGAAATTTTGGGAAGAACCAACACATGCAGTAACAGGAGCAAAACACAACACAGAACACGATACACAAATGTATGTAGGAAGAATGCTCACATAAAAGAGGATTGGCGTAATTCGCGTGTTTGAGTGCGACGTAGGATGAATCCTGAAAAGTTTTATTATTTAGAATTCATCGACATATGTGACGAATACAGATTTTAGTCATTTTAGAATGAAGACATCATGGCATGCAGTACAATAGTTTAACGTGCATAAAGACACCTGAGGATGGCACATTAGTGATGAACCATGTAGTGTGGAAGTGAAGAATAAGGTGAAAAAGTGTATACACTGTAAGACGGTTAGCATAAACCATGGACAAGAACTAATCTCCTACTTTCCTTTGATATGACACGGACCGCATAGAAAACGACGCGTCCAACAGATTTGAATCCTGGGCCTGGAGTTATATCCACTCCACAGCTAAGTTAAATAACCACTACAGTCGATATGATATCAAATAAACTATCAATCTTGGGTCTACTTATGCCCTACTCATTCATATACGTAACAGAAAATCGCTAACAAAGACAAGTGTGTGCGTGTGTCATCCTTGTAATCTCATAAGTGGTTTTGAATGGAGCCAAGAAGATATAAAATCAATGTCTACCCGTCCCATCCAGTTAACTCTGACACAGCGCGAAAGATGGCAAACAAGCTAAACAAAATCTGTACGTGGAAGAAATTTTCTGAAGAAGTCTCAGTTCACGGACGGGCATGGTGGAAGGAGCATAGGAAGAAATGTACGCACAGCGTTAACAGTTCTAGCGCGTTCGCTCTGCTTTGTTTAATTGTCACGAACACAAAAAAAATTGAAAGAAAAAAAAACAATTTACTGGTACACAGAATTACTGGGGTTTTGGACTTTTTCCATCGCCCGAAATTCTAAGTAATAGAGGACACGACGTTTCGGAAACTGGACCAGTGATTGAGATTAGTTCTTTCTAAGGGGTCCAACTGAGTAGGTGTCTTCCTTTCTTACCTGAAGACGGAAACAGATCCAGTTTCCGAAACGTCGTGTCCTCTATTACCCAGAATTTCGGGCGATGGAAAAAGTCCAAAACCCCAGTAATCCTATGTGTCATCCACCATCGTCAGAACCCTTTCGAACCTAATTTGCTGGCAATAAAACTTGTTTCGGGTTTCTCTAAAATCTGTTGTAAACATTTTTGGCTTCGTTAGGTGTTTAGCGAGTTACAATATTTTCTCTTCTCCACGTCGTCCAGACCTGCTCTGGGGCGCACCCAACTTCCTATCCAATGGATCTGCGGGCTCTTTCCTTAGAGGTAAAGCGGCCGAAGCATGAAGCTGGCCACTCAACTGCGTGCAGTGCCAAGATGAAGAAAAAGCGAATGTACTCGTATATACCAGCTCCCCCATACGTCTTCATGACGTAGTGCGTAACTAGTTAAGTACAGGGACAACTTTAAGATGCAGATGCGTGCAAAAACGCATTGCCATTTTTTATCGTCCGATTTCAACCAAAACAGGAATTGAATGTTATGTAACGTGAGTGTACAGTTACTGGGTTTGAGGTTTCCCACGACTGTGACTAGAAGAGTATGTCTTCTGGGATGTAACACTGTGTATTCTGATAGAAGTTCACCGACGTTTCGGAGAAATATACTCTCTTCATCTTCAGACTGAGCGAAGAAAGTAGCCAGCAAAAACTAGACGCAAAGAAAGCTCTGCGTCTTGCTGCCTACTTTCTCGGTTTATTCTTCAGTCATGACGATGGAAATAGTACGTTCATCTGAAACGTTGGTGAACCTCTTGTCAGATTATATGGCGTTATATCTCAAAAGTTAGTACTCCATGATGACGTGTTGGGAGGTATAGTTCAAGCTGTTGAGGAACAAGACAGACCCCCCGTTCCATGAAGTTAGCTGCGTAAATGTTAATTCCAGTTGCAAAACCTTTTTTCTCTATTAAAAGGCCGTTTTAATGTCAAAAGCTCGGTAATCTAAAATAATTTCATTTCATTTTTATCGTATTATGTTTCATGTTTCATCCGTGAGGTCATAGTGTTCTGTTTCAGCAGGTATCGTGTTCTCTTGAGGGGTGGAAGGGAGGAGATTTAACGACGCACGGCAGTGGTGGTTTATACCTGCCTGCGCACCAAATACTCCCTCTCGCTGTATCACCTACGGGTGTTACGAAAGAGCCGCAGCAATTTCCGTTTTTGTAAGCGCGCTGGTCATTTGGTTTCAAGGACTTGGCGCTCGTGGACACATTTCGCTTTGTTCTTTGTTTTGCTCTGCCCGTTCGCGAGCGCGAGAAGTCTGAACCGTCTGAACCATTAAAACAGAGACAAATGAAAGTCGCTTTTAATTCGCGGGCTGGGACCGCAGAGTAAAATTTGTGTCCCTACAGTTCTTCGATTTCCCTTGCAGAGAAGGAAGTCACGTGTATGCGCAGCGTCTTCAGTTGCACGAACACTGGTATCGTGGGCTCGAACCCCACTCGAGGCAAGGATGCATGTTCGCGTATCTTCCGTGTTGTCTTGTACAGGATGCACCGGAAGTCTGCGTATCTTCTGTGCTGTTTTGTACAGGATGCACCGGAAGCTTGCGTATCTTCTGTGCTGTCTTGTACAGAATGCACCGGAAGCCTGTATATCTTCTGTGCGTATCTTCTGTGCTGTCTTGTACAGAATGCACCGGAAGCCTGTATATCTTCTGTGCTGTCTTGTACAGGATACACCGAAAGCCTGTGTATCTTCTGTGCTATCTTGTGAAGGATGCACCGGAAGCCTGCGTATCTTTTGCCCTGTCTTGTACAGCATGTCTCTATATTTTCAGTGCTATTTTGTACAGCATGCCTTTGGATGAGCCGATATCCCATCCAAGGAACCTACCACTTTTATGAAGGATTCATATTTTCAGAAATTAACTGTGAATGGGAAGAGACCAGAGAGCGCGATTCTTAAAAAGAAGAAAGTATGCTTCGAAAAGTTTGTCTTTCAGGCAGCAACTTCATGTAACTGACCAACATGACAAAAATCTGTTTGTCAGTTTCTCTCTTGTGCCTGTATTTGCACCATTCTTTTTCGTCCATATTTCTTGCATTTCTTTCCGACAGTCATACAGTTTACTGCGTAACTTGCACAGTGGTTCTATGTCCAGTCCGTCCACGGTGTGTGTTTCAATGCGGTTTCTTAATTACCCCCCCCCCCAATTCAATCTGGCGCACCGAACATTACAGCCATGTGTGTAGCATTCCTATTTCGTACTCGAAAGATCCCGGATTTTAATCTTGTCCCTAAGACCGACTATCATGACAGAAGATTTCTTGGTTTCCTTCAATCCTTCCAAGAAAATCCCAGAACAACACGTAAATTTGACCATGACGGTTCCAAATCATTATTCATTTATCATACCGTCGTTCGCAAATACAAATTAAAGATTCATTCCACCAGTTTTTCAGTATCGCAGCAAGCGGTAGCGTAGTTGAGGCGCTATGCTACAAGCCAGAAGGCCGCGGGTTCGATTCCCGATGAGGTCACTGGATTTTTTCAGTCGACCTAATCATTCCAGTGGCACTATGGCCCTGGGGTCGACTCAACCTCTAACAGAAATGACTACCAGGAATCTTCCTGGGGGTTAAGGGAGGCCGGCGCGTAACACTGACACCCTTACCACCATCTGTCAGCCGACTTTCTAGAAAATGTTGGAGCCTCGATGTCTCACAACCCTATGGGCCTTCACGACCCATTACAGAGACAGCTTTACCTTTGCTACCTTTTACTTTTTCAGTACCTGGTCATAACAACCACGTCGACGCCACATGCACGCAAAGCATCGTTAAACAATCCATTAGCCTTCTGTAATACCTCGTGTGAGACTAGGCTAGAAATTAAAGCACAACGAACTTGTAACGTCTAGACAGCAAACGCGATAAAAACTAATTATAAAGACACCTGCTGGGCTTCCTCAAGTCTTCCAAATCAATGCGACGCTTCAATGAATGCCTGAAATCTCCATTGTATCAAATTCCAAAGTCTGTACACGTTCGGTGCATGACACACGATCGGCTATTATCTCCCACAGACATAACTTGCAGCCCTGCGCTTTCTGCTCTATCACACTAGACTCTGAGACGCCAAGTCAGGGATTTTCAAATAATTTGCACAACAGACCCAAGTTCACATTCACAGCTACGGTGCCCCAGTCAAGCGAAGCCGGAAAGAAATAAAGAAATTATCGTCGTAAAACACGAAATTCCACAGTGGTCCCATTCGTGCCGTGCGACAAAGGTAAAGTAAGGTGAGGTAAAGCGGCCTCCGTAGTCTAGGGGTAACGTTCCCACCTCATGACTCAAGGTACGCGGGTTCAAAAACCCGGCGGAGGTCGTAGAATTTTTAAGGGCGGAAAAATTCAGGGAACAAGTCTTTCGGGGGTCCCGTGTCGTAGATTTACGGCACGTAAAAGAACCTCACGTCTCTAGGAGACCTCTGAGCAAAATTAGGCCAAGTTTCCCGCCCAACTAGTTTCCAATTCCTCCGGTAGATGGGGGAAGTATCAGGTACCATTGCCAGAGGAGGGGGGACCTCTCTGACAGAAAGGGACTAAAAAGTATTAGATACCACTGCCAAGTAGAGGGTAGAAACCTTGCTGGCAGAAAGGGACTAGGAACCCCTGCCAGAGGAGGGACGACCTCGCTGACAGAAAGGGACTAACTATTAGATACCACTGCCAGTAAGAGGTTGGAACCTCGCTGGCAGAAAGGGGCTGATAGTAAGCACCAGTACCGGTAGGGTATGGAGACAGTAGAAATTAAAGGGGGACGCACAATGGACCAGTAACCGGTCTAAGTGCATTAGGAAAACCCACCCCTCAATACGGAATACGGAAGGTAAGGTAAAGTTGTCCCTGTGCTTAACTAATTAAGCATTGCGTCATTAAGGCGTATGGGGAAGTGGAGGCCGCGCCATAGCTCAAGCGATTAGTTCTCTGGCTTCCCACCGCAGCGGCCTGGGTTCGATCCCGGGGTCTAGTCAAGTGGGATTTGTAGTGGACGAAGTGGCGCTGGGGTTGGTTTTCTCCTAGTACTTCGGTTTCCCCTGCCAATCTTCATTCCACCAAATTCTCCATCATCATAATCGCCCGGGACAGGCTACAATAGGCCAATCAGTGGCCACCGTGCTGAGTGGACTCAGTTAGAGTCCCCCACCACTAAGCGAAAATGGGGGAGTGGATGTACAGATCCATATTTTCTTGACCTCGGTACTAGCTGGAGGTGAGTGGTCAGCTTCACGCTCCTGCCGCTTTACCCCGGGGGAAAAAAGCCCCCGGTATTCATTGGATATGAGGCTGGGTGGTCCCCAGAGCCGGTCTCGACGACGTGGAGAAAACTCCGACCCCTCGGCCGTCCAGCCCGTATCCTGTCGCTATACCGACTGAGCTATCCCGGCTCATGTACGTAAAAATACAAAGCCGAGAAATCGATTCCGAAACATTCATTTACCCCACGCTCGACACACCTTTCAGCAATATATTCTGGAAGGCATCTCCTAGCTTTGGGTCAGGCGCATTGCACAGACTAGAAGAGAGTAAGACAAATACTCGTGGCGCCACAAATGCATGTGGCAGTGACGACCGTGACGACGGGGGCCCAGTGACAAACAGGTTGGTGCGCCGAATCCACTGACGTAGCCATGCATTAAAATGTTATTTCTGATATTTTTGTTATGTGCGCGATTTCAATCCCTTAGCGCGCAGCGCACTGAATGGAAACCTAGCATCATTCATACATTCACTGATTCTGCGTACTGCATAACTGCACATCCCGTGGAGAGATGTCTCGCTACCACGTCACATTCGCATTGTATTTCAACCTGTTCTCTTAACTGGAGAAAGTGGTTTGCTCCCCATTCTATGGCATTAACCCTAGAAATGCCAGTTTCGATTTATACCGTGTCAAATCGTTATTTTATGTTGTCGGAGCCGCTCTTCATGGGCAAATGATGCATATAACAATTCCTGTCTTCTTCAAACGTAGGGGCACGCGATCGCCTAGTTGATTCAGGCATTATGCTACAAGCCGGAAGGTCGCGGGTTCGAGTCCCGATGATGTCTTGGATTTTTTTCAATTGACCTAATCCTTCCAGCCGCCCTATGGTCATAGGCTCGACTCCGCCTCTTAACAGAAATGAGTACCAGGAATGTTCCTGGCTGACCTCACCGCCATCTGTGAGCCTATTGTCTAGAAAATGTGGGAGTCTCGACTTCTCATAACCAATCAGTGGTCGGAGAAACCAAAGGTAAAGTCCCGCTTAGAAGACAGGGGAATGTCAAATGGAACTTAACAGAAATAGGATGGGAGTGTATGTAATGGATACCTCTTCTTAGGGACAGGGACAGCTGGAGGGCTCTTCTGGGCATGGGAATGTGCCTTCGGGTTCCTTAAAAGATGAAAAATTTCGTGACTGAGTGTTTCTCAGAAAAAATACCCTGTTCCATGCAATTAGTGCTTAAGTTGATTATGCAGTACTGAGCTGAATTATATGGGGGATAACTTGTACGAACATAAACAATGGCCGTAATCAATATGAAAAGTTTTACTGGTAGAGGGAGGAGAAGCCATCACAAGTACCAACAGATAACATCAGATGATATAGCAAATATCTCGATAACGAATGATGGGCCTTGTTATCTGTATACGTTACCAGATAAAAATAATTTATATTTCGTGCTCACATCCATCTGTTTTTGAAGTAACGTCTAGGCGAAATAACGAAACAGGAAACGACTGTGAAAGGGCTACCTGTAGGTTGGTTAACCCTGCGCACTACGTCTTTCCGCCGCCTTCCGCCCTCCAACACCTACGTCAGTTCTGTGTTGATACTAATGGCAGTACATCACGCAATGATACAAGACCGAATTATTATGAATATGATTTGGGGAAAAATAATTTTTTTATTTTTTGGCCAATATTATTTTAGAATTAATTATTATCCTGAATCACACGCTCTTTCATTCATGGAGGTGACCGCTGTCTAAAAACATAAACATTAGAATATACAAAACTATAATTTTGCCTGTGGTTCTGTATGGGTATGAAACTTGGTCTTTGACATTAAGGGAGGAACATAGACTGAGGGTGTTTGAGAACAGGGTGTTGAGGAGAATATTTGGACCGAAGAGAGATGAAGTGACAGGAGGTTGGAGAAAACTGCATTATGAGGAGCTTCATAATTTGAACTCTTCTCCAAGTATAATTAGAACGATCAAGTCAAGGAGGATGAGGTGGGAAGGGCATGTAGCACGGATGGCAGAGAAGAGGATTGCATATAGGATATTGGTGGGAAAGCCAGAAGGAAAGAGACCACTGAGAAGACCCAGGCGTAGGTGGGTGGACAATATTAAAATGGATCTTAGAGACACAGGATGGGATGGTATGGATTGGATTGATCTGTCTCAGGATAGGGACCAGTGGAGGACTCTTCTGAACACGGTAATGACCCTTCGGGTTCCATAAAATGCCGGGAAATTCTGAGTAGCTGCAGAATTGGCGGCTTCTCAAGAAGGGCTCAGCTCCATGAGTGAATATACACGTGCAGTGTCTTGTCAGTGAAAACTCTGTGCAGCAGACATGCCTTATCTCACTCAGTTCATACTGTAACGGCAGCTTAGTCACTTCAACAGTCATAAGCTCGACTGCCGCGAAGTTTTAAGCCCATACCGGTATATCCTGTGTCGAACTTCTGCTTGTTCTGTGTTGGGAACACGATTTCACGTGACTTCTGCTTGCTGTTTGCGTAACTCTGTAACACACAGCTCAGTCGTCATAGCGCCTAGGATACGGGCTGGACGGGACTTTGATTGACTTTTAACGGGCTACATGGCGTTATATCCCAAAAGACAGCTCTCGTTCGTGAATGTATCTATATGCTTTTGTGTAAAGAAGTAATGAACTGTGTTTACGGAAAATGTTAAGAAATACGCGGTCCACTGTTTGAGTACCAGCACAACTGGATCGGTAATTCACAGCTACGTTGGTTGTCAGCAGAAGCGTAACAGTTCCCACGTTCCGAGCCAGTGGGGCAGGGGAAATGCAACCACTGTTCGCCGTCAAGGCAGCGAATGCCGGCTCTCGTAACTTCGAGATGCATTAGCCCCAGGTAGAGAGGCAAAGCAGCCCGTGTGCTTAATTAACCCTTTAAAGCCCAGTGGTTACTATATGTACCACCTGCTTCAACATACTCTGCATTCTGCTCACAGAGTGCATTTGTGTGTTCCGTACGGTTCTCACAATAAACAGCGACTGTTTCCCTAAACAGCGTTAACCGGTTGGGCTTTTTGTGGAGACGTAATGTTTCCTGTGAGGTACGGAATGACTGTTTATATATCACGTAGAAGTAATTCTGTCTTTGAAGAAAAGCCTGGACTAACAGAGGACTTCCCACCGCGGCGGCCCGGGTTCGATCCCGGGTCTGGTAAAGTGGTATTTGTGGTGGACAAAATGGCGCTGGGACGGGTTTTCTCTGAGTACTTCGGTTTCTCCTGCCAATCTTCATTCCACCAAATTCTCCATCATCATAATCACCCGGGCAGGCTACAATAGGCCAATCAGTGGCCGCCGTGCCGAGTGGACCCAGTTGGACTCCACACCCCACTAAGCGAATTTAAAAAACAAACAGAGGACTTGTATACGACAAGGCAGAATTTTCAATAACACGCTATGAGTGCGATACGTACACTTGACGAAAGGTCAAGCATATTCATAAGAGACAAACCCATCTTCTCGTTAGAGAGGATGTTACATAAGGATTATGACAGCAAGGGTTCAGCTGTTAAAAAACTCTGGTCGGGATCCTCAAGGGGCTTGGCGTCAAGACGACTTGATTGGCGGCAAACCGCTAGTCGGAAAGTAACTCTGGTTCTGACCCTGATTCAGTCTTTGAAGGGTTAAGCACGGCGCCATGAAGACGTATGGAGGAGCTGTGTACCAGCCAGGGCGGCACCCGGGTGACTTTCTACATACCGGGGCGCCTTCCCTGGTACTTCTTTTAAAGACTAAATTATATCCACTAGGTTGCGTTCTTTAGAAGTCAACAATTCCTCAATCACTCAATCATTTCCCAGAATTTTATGAAACAGGAAGCGACATGTCACAACAGTCCTGTCTAGAGCCGGATGAATCCCGATCACATTTCTCTAAGATCCATTTTAATAGTATCCTCCCAACTATGCCTAGGTATTCCGAGTGATCTTTTCCCTTTGGGTTCTTTTTACCAAAATCCTGTACGCATTTCTCTTCTCTCCCATACGTGCTACATTCCCTGCCCATAGCATCCTCGTTTCTTTATCATTCTAATAATATCTTGGGAAGAGTAACAGTTCTGAAGCTCTTCATATGCAATTTTTCGCAAATTCCTACCATTTCGTGTCTCTCAGGTACAAATATTCCCCTCAGCACCCTGTTCTCAAATATCTTCAGTCTGCGTTTTTACCTTAATGTGAGAGACAAAGCTTCACGCTCATACAAAACTACAGGCAAAATTAAGAGTTCTGCAGATTTTAATATTTATTTCTACGAGCAGGGCATGGAGCATGCATGGGGGAGAAGAGGAATGCATATAGGATTTTGGTGGAAAACCCAGAAAGAAAGCGACCACTACGAAGACCACGACGTAGATGGGAGGACAATACTAAATTGGATCATAGCGAAACAGAATGGGATGGTATCGACTGGATTATCGGGCTCAGGACAAGGACCAGTGGAAGGCTCTTGTGAACACGGTAATGAACCTTCGGGTCCCATAAAACATTAAGAAATTCTTGGGGTGGCTGAGCGACTGGCGGCTTCTCAAGAAAGGTTCAGCTCCATGGAGTTAGGTATGTTTTTAGACAGCAGACAAGACGACAAAAGATTCTTAACGGCACTGTAGTAAGCATTCCCATAATTCAATCTGCTCTTAATTTCCTCATCAATAAAATATTGATTTGTTCATGTCATCCCGAAATATTCGTTCTCTTTTCCAAGACACTATTGAGAAACATCGGGTTCTTATGATCTGCTCCATTTCCGGTCTCTGAGGCTCAAGTGTCTGCGTATTTAAGTCGCGTTTCATGGGTTCTTTGCTATTCAGTTCTGCACTTAAAAGTGTAAAGCTTTCGCTACGGAACTAGAACGGTTAGTCGCCGTGGCTTCAAGCTGACTAGTCGCCTCAAACTAGTACCGAGGTGAAGAAAATGTGGATCTATACATCCACTCCCCCATACGCTTTCATGGTGTAGTGCTTAGTTAGTCAAGCACAGGGACAGATTTACGTTACCTCCATCTTTAGGGTTACTCTTCAACTCAGAAGATAGCAGGGGTTATGTTCCTCCGAAATGTCGGTAAACGTCTACCAGACTACACGACGCCACAACTAAGAATAGAACATTCTTCAGTACACCATTCCTTTTGTTTCAGAATGTGTTCACTAAGTAGTTTCCGTTGTCTCAGACTTTCAAACATTTATCTTTTACATACATCTGTAAGTACAGATTGTATACACCATTAAAGGTATTTGTGAGCTAATTTGGTGGGCTGCCTTTATGTTCGAGGCATGGGCCCCGAAACACTCGCCTTACACACGCCATACAGGGTGTAACTGGAAGGTGCGGACAAACTGTGGGCTTCAGTTCCATACACCAAAACATGAAAAAACGTCTACATCAACATGGGTCCGGAGACTTTCATTTGAGTTATAGCCGAAACAAAGTACATTTATATTAAATACTTAAAAATGTCCTTCACGGGGAGCCGGGATGGCTCAGTCGGTATAGCGACTTGCTACGGGCTGCATGACTTGGGGGTCACCGATCGATTCTCTGTGGGGTCAAGAATTTTCTCCTTTCCACGTCGTCCTGACCGGCTCTGGGGTCCACCCACTTTCCTATCTAATGGGTCCTGGGGGCTAAGACGGCCGGGGCGTGAAGCTGACCACTCACCTCCAACTAGTGCTGAGGTCAAGAAAACGTGGATCTATACATCCACTCCCCCATACGTCTACGTGGCGTAGTACTTAATTAGTTAAGCACAGGGACAACTTTACTTATTTAATGTCCTCCACCCCTCGACACGTCTCATCATGGACCGCTGCATCCGTTCACAGATGGCGGGGCAGTTTCGGCTAGTCTGACAGGCATGCGCAATGCGATGGTGAGGTGTATCTTCGTTGTCAACAGGAGCTGCATACACAAGGGTCTTTAGGTGCCCCCGCAGGTAAACATCCAGAGGATTGAAGTCAGGCGAGCGTGGAGGCCATCCAGTGGGTCCTCCTCTACCTGTCCATCCGTCACGATATCGTTTAATGAGAACATCTCGCACAGCACGGCTAAATAAATCGGAGCACCTTCGTGCATTCTTTCAGCTATAACTCACAAATCAAATTTTGCCGGACACATGTTGACATGGAGATACTGTCTTCTTTTGGTACGTGGAAACTGAACCCAAAGTTGGTCCGCACAGTGCATAATCCATATTTCACATTAAAATAACTTAAACCTCTTTATTTCTTGACTCTATAGACCGATTCAGGGCGACATCAATTGTAGGCCTTTCTAAATCCTTATAACAATTTGTCATATAATGACGTCACATTACAATCATCACCCCTCCTCGCGCCTCTCTCCACTCCCACTTCGACTCAATATTCTCGTCATGCAATATTCGACCATTTGTATGCAAAAAATCAGGTGTATTAATCAGGAATTTACAAAACATTGTAGCATCAACCAGAAATATATAGGCATATAAATAAATAATAATATTAAGTGTCCAAGATACTACAAGTTCCCGTGTGGAGGCGGGTTAAAATACCTCCACCTTAGCTCCCCGATTAATAGGAGGCGAAGGAAAGGCAACCCGGTGCCTGGGGGTATAACTGGGCAACCCCGTCACTGGGGGGACATAAATACAGACAGACCTGGTCCTCTAGGTTGGGGGGGGGGCGCAAGGCTGACGACTTTGTTCTGTAAAGAATTTATTGTCGAAACAGTGAAAACTGGATGCTCTGATTCACGACGGAATAGACAATTCTGGCAGAATCTTCTAACGAAGGCTGTGGCTCAAAAGGGCTGTTTTGCCAATGATGATATTGGTGACGAATACATATGACAAGCCTAGTGATTTCATAACAGGAGCATCAGATTATGGCAGAGCTGCTGTCATCACAGGATAATACAGAAGAAACACGGACAAATATCTGTGCCGTGAACGGGGTCAGAACTCGCGACAGTTGCATGTGTGAGCTCAGGACTGACAACTCAAATCCCGTAGTTTAAGATTACGGTCTTGTGAGATGTGACGCCATGTAGTTTGGTACATATATATGCCAGAGTTTAGGAAAAACCTGCTCATTTCACCGTCTGTGTGCTGGTGCGTCCTTTGTTGTTTGTGTAGATTTGTGTGTTGTGTATTGTAGTACCACTGCCACTGGGTAAAAACCCATTTGTAGTTTAAACAAATAATAAAAATAGAAGAGTGGCCCCCAAGATGGAAGCCAACTGGTTCCTCCGAAACGTCGTTACGTGTTTATCAAACCACACAGCATCACATCCCAGAAGACCGTAATATTAACCGCCATGAGAACCTAAAATCTCATTTTTAAGTCCTGAAGTCTAGTAGAAACATTCGGCGTTCGCAGTTCACGGTTTTGGATTTAATGCCAAAGAAAGAAAAACGGGATATACTTAACAAGAACGCAGTAACTTCAAGTGATGAGCGACCTATCTTATCTGGGTTTCCATGGCTCTTCGGAGATATCGGAGATAGCTACCGTGAAACTAAAGCAGCTGATATGTTCAGGTAATTCCCCGTGCTTTTGGAACGCAAATTTCATCGTTTTCGCTGAAGTTCCCACTGGAGCAACTCCTGAGCCAGTTCACACTACATAATACGTCCATGATACATTTCAATATTATCCCTTGCCCCACCCCCCCAGAGTCGCCGAACTACGCATCTTTGGAGGTTTACAAGAAACATTCTGAAACAATTTTAACCTTAAAAATAGAAATATACTGAAATGATTAGAGGGTTCAGACTTCCCCGGAAATGTCTGTGATATCGCAAAAAGAAAGTACTTTAGCTTACTTTCCTTATTTTGAAAAAATAAAACTAGGCTTATGAGATCGCCTTGCTGTCTGTGTGTCCCCTCTTAAAAAACAACTTTATTTCGTTTGTATTCGTTGCTGCGAGAATATGTTTACCGAGCCGCTACCTAGAAACGTCCCCATCTTCTGGCTCCACTACTCCAGCTTTCAGGCGTCATGTCACATTGCATTCAAAAGGTGTGGGACGCGGTGTTTTCTATTCGTTACGCATCGCCTCAGACACTCGGTATGTAGTGAAAGGAAAATAGGCGATTAGTTCTTCCCAGAACTTCTTCTTTACATTATTTATTTAAATGTGGTTTTCTTAGCGCCGCTGTCGATAGATCGAATCACTTGGCGTCGAATCGTAAGACGTCTACTGAAGTATGAACTGGAAAGATTGCGGGGGGAAACCTTCGTGTCGTACCCCAAATTTGGCCGTGAAAGATCATCACAGGATTATTTAATGATAAAAAATCAGGACATGACATCCTGTCCGTTGCCAGTCGGGGATCCTATCATGAAATGACAGGGAACCACTTCTACGTGCAAAGATAATTAGTATGTTTGTAATTACTTTCCTGGCAAAGGTAAAGTCGCTGTGATACATGGGGGAGTGCAGGTATAGCTCCACCTTTCTTAACCTCTGCACTAAATGGAAGTTAGTGGTGAACTTCACGCCCCTGCCGCTCCACCCCGGCGAAAGAACCCCTTGTACCCCTTGCATAGAAGGCTGAGAGGGCCACAGAATCTGTCTGGACGCTGTGAAGACAAAAATATTTCACCGTCGGGAATCAAACTCGGGCTGTCCGGCCGGTAGCCTGTCGCTATACCGACTGAGCTATCCAGACTCCTTTCCTTCGCTGACAAAAAAAAAGTATAGGACGGATGGAAGGTCGAATCCAGTTTCTTAAGGAACACGAATCTAGTCTTGTCTCCTCGATACAGCTAGACATTCTGCAGAGACACTAGGCAGATCTGAGGTCCTCAAGGAGACGTTGCCATGCTGCCTGGTAGACCATTACCAACGTTTCGGAGGAGTTTGCTACGTCTTCTGCCCTGAAGATGGAAGTAGACAGTTCATCCGGAACGTCGATAAGGATCTACCAGACTACACCACGTCACATCGCAATAGCCAGTAATCTTTACTTTCGTCATATTGAAAATGTCATTAACTAGAAATGGGAGGGCACGCGGTAGCGTAGTTGGTTGAGGCACTATGCCACAAGCCGGAAGGTCGCGGGTTCGATTCCCGATGAGGACATTGAATTTTTTCAATTGACCTAATCCTTCCAGCCGCATTATGGCCCTGGGGTCGACTCAGCCTCTAACAGAAATGAATATATGGAATCTTCCTGGGGGTAAAGGGCGGCCGGCGCGTAATGCTGACAACCTTACCGTCAACTGTGAGCCGATTGTCTAGAAAATGTGAGAGCCTCGACGTCTCACAACCATATAGACCTCCACGGCCTGTAACAGGGGTAGCTTTACCTTTTACTAACTAGAAATGTGAGGACATGACACGCATCCTTTGTTTCCACCATCGGCAGCTTACAAGAACTCGTCTGCAAAGCGTGCGCCGTTTAAGCACAGGAGAGAAGAAATGTAGGAGCCCTGAGGTGCGCCTCTCTGGTAGGACCAAAAACAATTTAGGGCAGTGACACTAGCGATATCACTCGCAATTGCTGCCTCAGAAATAAATTCGGCCTTCATAACAGAAACCAATTCCAATAGCGGAGAAGCGAAATGAAGGACTGTCCACTCGGCTAGCTGAACCGTCCGGTACCCAGAGGCTTCCTGTCTACCGAATGCACTAGATCGTGTGATACGCCCACTGCTTACTCATGAGCTTGTGATCCGCGCAGCGAATCCCGAGGCTGTCAATAATACTGAACCGAGCTTCGACGGCCCGTTCCCCTGTATGTGGGCTACAGTTCAATACAGCGGCGTACATAACCTTCGGGCATACCGGTCTTCTGGGGTATGACGACATATAATCTGATGAATCGGTACTAATGTTTCGGCTTTTAGATTTTGCTTTCATTTTTTTTTTTGTATTCGCTAGTTTGGGGGGGTGGGGGTGGAGTCCAGCTGGCACCACTCGACACGGCGGCCACTGATTGGTCTATTGTACCTGCCCCGGGTGATTATGATGATGGAGAATTTGGTGTAATAAAGATTGGCAGGGGAAACCGAAGTACTCTGAGAAAACATGCCCCAGCCCCACTTTATCCACCACAAATCCCACCTGAACAGCCCCGGGATCGAACCCGGGCCGCCGCGGTAGGAAGCCAGCGACTAACCGCTTGATCTATGGCGCGGCCTAGCTTTTAACTTACAAGAAGTCGGGATACTTTAGTCGGTAGATCTATGGGCCAGATGGCCGGGGTTCGATTCCTGGTAGGGGCAAGACTTTTCTCTTCTTCCGGATCTGGGGCCCACCCCGCCTCCTACCCAGTGAGTATCGGGGGCTCGTTTCCCAGGGGTAAACAGGCCGGGGTTCGAATCTGACCACTCACCTCCATGTCGTGCCGAAGTCAAGTACAGTGGAACTATAACTCATCTCCCCCATACGTCTTCATGGTCTGATGCTTAATTAAGCTCAGGGACAACTTTATCTATCCATGGCTCTACAGCCCTTCGTTGAACCTTGACTGCTTTTTCAGTTTCTTAATGCTATACACGGACAGTAGGACACTTTGAACGGGGGGCTCAGCCCGTCGCAAAGCCGCTACCTAGCGCAAACACAGTAAACAGGCAACCATGCCTTGAGTGGGATTCATATCCAAGATCCCAGCGTTCGAGCGGGCGAAGACGGTTTAGACCGCGCGGCCACTGTGTTCAGCACAGGGACAACTTCACCTTTTTAATACAGAATGGGAACCAGAGGGAGCCTGGATAGCTCAGTCGGTACAGCGACTGGCTACTGGCTGGACGACCGAGAGGTTGGAGTTTGAGTCCCGGTAGGGGTAAGAATTTTCACTTCTCCATGTCGTCCAGGTTCATTCAACCTCCTACACAATGGGTACCTGGGACTCTTTCGCGGGGGTGAAGCGGCCGGGGTGTGAAGTTGACCACTCACCTCCAACTAGTGCCGAGGTCAAGCAAAATATGGATCTATACATCCACTCCCCCATACGCCTTCCTGGCGTAGTGCTTAGTTAAGCACAGGGACAACCTTACCGTTTTATGAGAACCAGAACTGTCCTAGCGGAGTACCCGTTGCAAGAACAGGACTTTTCTGTAAGGTAGCCTATCCTACTCGAGGTATGAAGTACCATCACGTGTAGTTAAAAACATCGGGCAATGAGAATTAACTGCAGTATGGCCGAAAACGTTGCGATCCGTGGCATAGTGATATTTGTCACAGTGTACAGACTTTACCGTGCTCAACAACGCGAATTTGGTACGGACGGACGGACAGGGAGCGCTTCTGTCGCGTCCTGCCTCTGTCTCTAGCTACACATGATGGCGGCGGTGGGTAGGGCGGCGCCAAACAGGCGACCTACAGTGCAAAACCGGACACCTGGGACGGTCACGTGAAACTCTCCTCCGCCCCTCTCCATCTCGTCCTTCTAACAACATCGTCATGCAGAGAGAGCAAGGGTACAGCAGGGCAGTAGCAAACAATAAACGTCGTGTCTGCTGCTGAAACGCACCGCCACCGCGAGGAACTCGCGACCGAACGGCCGAAGGGAACGGATAAGGGGAGGTTAAAGCAAGTGAGGCAACGCAACAGGCAACACGGTACAGTAAGCTTTGCTCTGTTGCGTCTGTCTCTCTCTTCGTGTGACATACACTCGGGAGAGAAAGAGAGAACTAGCGGCCGACGCAAAAGCTTTGGGTCATGCACGGCGATGCAACCCACGGGAGTACAAAACCGGGAAGGAGAGTGAAACAAGAGGAATATAGATAGACGGTGATAAAGAGAGTACGGAGAGGGAGAGAGGATAGTGTAGATGCTACTGACATGTCATGACAGTAACACCCACCCAACTTCGGGCTTCCTACAGTGGTACAACTAGTATACCGGGGGGGGGGGCTTCCAATTGATTTACTGTGTAGCTCTGGCACAGAAGAGAAAAAGTGGTACTTTAATTAAGTAATCAACGATGCCCACAGTACAAAACTCAGTAAAAAAAATAATAATTACGATCATCGTTTTATAACTATCTTTCCCATACAGAAAAACTTGCGCTAAAATTTAAGGAACAATTATTGTTTTCCATGGAGGTTATTTTGACGTGTATAGGTTCTTTGATTTAAATAAATGTCGTTTTTTCTGACCTTCAGAAGACGTTTCGTTGCCATGGTTACTAATCTCTGTCGAAAACATCTTTGAGGTAACGTCAAACCTTGAACACAGTAAATGAAAGAAAAGTGCTGTGTTCAGCCGGGTGTCTGATATGGCGACGCCGGTTCCTGTCGCATGTTGAAAACAGAATCTTCTAACTTTATTATATAGCGATTACGTCACTATCTGATACAGTTACAAAAAAATATTTTCGTTACGGTACCAACGGTGTCCTTACGTGATAAGAGCACGGAAAAAACTGACAAGAACTCGAACCCACGTACGTAACAACAAAACTAACAACGAATTCTGGGAAGAATCAATCGTATACTTTCCTCTCATACGACACGTCCAACGATTCTTCTATTGTTGCGCGTGTATTCGTTTCCGCAGCTACGTTTTAAGCGAACCGTTGCGTAGCAACAATAGAGATACGCATACAGACACACAAACTGATAGGAGGTATTTATGAACTACGACATTTGAGATGGATTCAGTTGCCATGATATACACACCAAGTTTCGTAAAGATTGGTTCAAGAATTCAAAAGTTAATGGGAGGGATACAAGAACGCAAAAACACACAGACAACATGGTGATCGTATACGCCTACTTTTACTTTTTCAATTAGGTACAACGCCATGAAGACGAACGGGAACGTAGAGGTGCAGCTACACTACTCTTCACCCCCGCACTTGATGCAGCTGAGTTGTCAGCTTCACGCCACGGTCACTTTACCTCCGGAGAAAGAANCCGCCTTATCCACTAAACAAGAAGCTTGGTGGTTCCCAGGGCAGGTTTGGACGCTGTGGAGATGAGAAAACTTTCTTACCCTTACCGGAAATCGAACCCCTGCCGTTCAGCCCGTGATTCGTTCCTATACCGAATGAGCCATCCCGGTTCCTTCCTTATCCTCCATCTTTATTAATTTCTGAGATGCATAACGTGACGCTCATACCGAGTTTCGTGATAATCGGTCAAATAGCATACGGTCGTTCGTAGTGTAAAAAGGGTGTAAAAAAGGTAAAGTTGTCCCTGTACTTAACGAATTAAGCACTAGGCCATGAAGACGTACTGGGAAGTCTATGTATAGATCCACATTTTCTTGACCTCGGCACTAGTTGCAGGTGAATGGTCAGCTTCACACCCCGGCCGCTTTACCCTCGGGGAAAGAGCCCCCGGTACCCATTGTATAGGAGGTTAAGTGGACCCCAGAGTCGGTCTGGACGACTTGGAGAAGAGAAAATTCTTGACCCTACCGGTACTCGAACTCCGGCCCCTCGGTCGTCCAGCCCGTAGCCAGTCGCTATACCGACTATGCTACCCCGGCACTTCTTTCGATTTCGCAACAAATTTTCTATTTACCGAGCAAATACATCAGCCTTGCGTCCAAGCCCCATCGTTTTGACGCGGTATAATATCCATCTAATTATTACGGAGTTTATTACTGCTCCGGCCTCTAAAGTTTCTGCAACTGAGAGGTATCGACTTCAACGAACAATGCAATGGCAAGTCCTTCATACCAAAGTCGGGAAATTCGTACACAGCATGCACCTCAGTCTCTTGCTGGAGCCAAAAGGGATAAGACTAAGCGGGCAGCCCTGGAACACATTCCCAGCATTCCTGAGAGTCAAGGGTTCTGCAACAGTCGGTAAGCCCTCAAGCGCAGTAGCCAATTTAGCACGTCTTCCCAGTATTCGAAAGAACGGAGGATCGATTCCCGAGTCTACTACCCCTCTCCTACTTCGTGCTACACCGTCTTTGTGGCCAATACTACGTGGCTTAGGTATTGGTTTCATAGTTGCCAATTTCACGACCCTCCACCTTCTGAAGATGTTATTTATGTAAGGTAAGGCAATGCTGCCCCTGTGCTTAACTAATTAGGCACTACGCCATGAAGGCGTATGGGGGAGTGGACGTATAGATCCACATGTTCTTGACGTCGACAATAGTTAGAGCTGAGTGGTGAGCTTCACGCCCTTGCAGCTTTACCCTTGGGGAAATAATCACATGTACTCATCGGATAGGAGGTTGGGTGGACTCCAGAGCCGGTTTGGACGACGTGGAGAAGAGACAATTCTTGACAGCACCGGGACTCGAACTCCGACCCCTCGGTCGTCCAGCCAGTAGCCAGTCGCTATACCGACTACGCTATCCCGACTCGCTATTTAGGTAAGATAAAAAAAGTTAAAGCCGTCCTTGTGTATAATTAATTAAGCACCACGCCATGAAGACGTATGGGGGAGTGGTAGTATAGCTCTACCATTTTTGATCTAGGTAATAGATAGAGGTGAGTGGTCAGCTTCATGATCAGGGCCGCTTTACCCGCGGCACCCATATGATAGGAGGCTGGGTAGGCCCCAGGTCGGTTTGGACGCTGTGGACAAGAGCAAAATGTCTTGACTGTGACGGGAATCAAACCCCGGGCCGTCCGGCCCGTAGCCTGCGGATATACCAACTGAGCTATTCCAGCTCCTTGTAACTTTCCTATATACTTCCGAACTTACACATATGTGTAATGTAAGGTAAATAAAGTTGTTCCCGTGATTAATTAAGACCCTCGCCATGAAGACGCGTGGGGGAGTGGAGGTATAGCTCCACCATTCTTGACCTCAGCATTAGATGGAGGCGAGTGGTCAGCTTCACGTCCTGGCCACTTCACCCACGCGGAAATCGCCCCTGGTACCAACTGGATAGGAGGCTGCGTGGACGCCGAGTGGAATGGGCAGTTGACGTGTGGTGAACTAAAGAGAAGACTCAATCGCGGTCTGTTTGCACGAAATAGCACGGCGTTAACCTGGAAGGGCCGAGAAAAACCCCACAAAAAATTGTGCGGCTAGCCAAAGCATCGCCCGAGACTCGAATGAAAACCGGTGCACAGCAATAGCTGCAGAAGTCCACTAAAAACGTAAGAATTCGGTCATCTTGTTACACAGAATGTCTGAGCGCCCCCCCCCCATATAGCATATGAGCTTCGCATGTGAATGGACGCGGTTCGCTCTTATCCTTGACCTTTGTGTACAATATTCGTCTCCTGAGATACTGACCAAGGATCCCCAGCCAATCGGACGTGACTCAGAAGTAACTTTGTTAGATGGTACAGTGTATCGCTTTGTGTTATTAGCCTACTTTCCTTATTTCGTAAAAAATAAAAGCGCGCTTATGAAATCGCCATTCTGTCTGCCTCTACGAATCCACCCCATCAACTTTTGAATTACTGAACCAATTATTATGAAACTTCATATCATATCATGGCACGTGAGCCCATCTCACCTTCGCATCTCATAAATCCCTCCCATCAGTCTGTGTGACTATATGTGTATCCCCTTATCGTTGCTAGGCAACGGCTCGGTAAGAATGTTACTGCGGCAAGGAATAAGCTCGCAACAATATAAGAATTCTTGGACGCGTCGTTCTCTATGCGTGTCTTACGAAGGAAAATAGGTGATTAGTTCTTCCCAGAACTTCTATAATAGATAATTTCTGCTCACAAAATTCCTGAACCTCGAATAATAAACAAAGGTATGAATGTATCATTAACTCCATGGAACATTTCTCCACTCGCTCTGATCTTCCTGAATGCACACATTCCCTCCCTACTCGCGACAAATTCCTTTTGAACTTCAAATGGCTTTATAACTATACTATCGTGAGGCCGCGCGCTAGCTTAGTTGGTTAAGGCACTATGCTACAAGCCGGCCGCCGTTACCCCCCCCCAGGAAGATTCCTAGTGCTCATTTCTGATAGAGGCTGTGCTAACCCCAGGGCCATAGTACGACCAGAAGGATTACGTAAATTTAAAAAATCCACCTCATCGGGAGTCGAACCCGCGACCTTCCGGCTTGTAGAATAGTGCCTCAACCAACTACGCTACCGCGTACCCCTTCTGTACGTCCAGTGACATCAAAAGTTCAAATGGATGGACACGAGGTATCTAACAGACACAACATCTTCTCGGACGTGACGCCGTGTAGTCCAGAAGAAACTACTCTCATACCACATACTTCTACCGAGAGGCCAAACGGATTATATATATTCCTTCGTCTGCTGTTCACTTGAAGAAGGAAACACAACCAATCACCAAAATGCAAAGCTTTTAATCACCTCGAATGGTGATCAAATTCCAAAGTAACTGCTTTGAACAATACGTCACACCGCCGTCAAAAAGCTTTAAACGCTGATATGGATTACAGGAAAGGCAAAGCAGTCCCTGTGCTTACTTAATTAATCACCATGCCATGAAGACGAATGGAGGTGTGGAGGTATGGCTCCACCATTCTTCACCTCAGCACCATATAGAGGCGAAAGATCGGCTTCATGCTCTTCCCATTTTACCCACGAGGAAAGATTGTGTACGCGCATTTATTTCAATTAAGTTCATATGAAGCCGGGATAGCTCAGTCGGTACAGCGACAGGCTGCGGGATGGGCGACCGGGGGTCAGTTCCCGGCAGGGGCAACAGACTGAGTCCAGACCGGCTCTGAGTCCCACCCAGCCTCCTATCCAGTCGGTAGGGGGACTCTTTCCCTGGATTAAGCTGCAGGGGCGTGAATCTGAGCACTGACCTCCAACTAGTGCCGACGTCAAGAATGATGCAGCTAAACCTCCATTCTCCCATATGCTTAATTAATTAAGCACAGAGGCAAATTTACCTTTTATATCTTTATCGTAAGCGCATACATGAAGCAGAAACAAATACTCGTACAAAACAGGAAACTGTCATTGTCTCGTGGCTAGTTAGCGAGGCAGGCTAATCGTGAGAGGCCTCAGACGTTCCTGTTACACAAAACAATAGTACAATTACAGTTACAGACACCTCTGTTTACCGAACATGTTATTTTTTATTATTATTAGAGGGGATGGGTTTCCCCATG
Source organism: Cryptotermes secundus (assembly GCF_002891405.2). Classification (NCBI taxonomy): domain Eukaryota; kingdom Metazoa; phylum Arthropoda; class Insecta; order Blattodea; family Kalotermitidae; genus Cryptotermes; species Cryptotermes secundus. The sequence continues at coordinate 374,920 of NW_019738361.1, forward strand.
CACTTAGACCAGTTATTTGTCCATTGTGCGTCCCCCTTTAATTTCTACTGTCGCCATACCCTACCGGTACTGGTGCGTGCTATCAGCCCCGTTCAGCCAACGAGGTCGGCCGTCGGTACCTGATATTTCCCCCATCTACCAGAGGCATTGGAAACTACTTGAGCGGGAAATTCTTGCCTAATTTTGTTCAGAGGTCTCCTAGAGACATGAGTATCTTTTACATGCCGTAAATCTACGACACGGGACCCAAGGCTTAAAGTCCCTCCTGGAGGACTTGTTCCCTGAATTTTCCCTCCGCCGAGTTTGAACCCGCGTACCTTGAGTCATGAGGTGGGAACGTTACCCCTAGACTACGGAGGCCGCTTACCGAACATGATAGTTTTAAGCATTAATGTACCTGTGTACCTGACTGAAGGCTGCACGCCACTGCAAAACATGAAATCCTCAAACATTCATGGAGCCGCTATCTGTATCCACATCTACTCTCACGGCCACGCCGTCACAACGGACGGCGTCTAGTGCAATAAGCACGCTTCACTCCGTCGCGATAACCGGGCTCTGCCGACGCAAGCATTTCAAAGACGCACCAAGCGTTACAAATCAGTCCTTTACGTGTTAACCGTGAGCCTGTATCCTGTTTGTCTTATGCAACACACTTTTCTTATTCGCTTCACGGATCCCATGTATCACATAACGTTAAAAGCAAGTTTTAATTGCTTCGAGGCAGGAAAGCTGGAAAATCCCACGGGGACTGAAAGTACAGTTTTGGAATGGCAATAATAATGCAGAGGTTTTTTTTTATTTGTTAGTGGGGTGGGACTAAGTCCCTTGTACTGCGGCCACTTCTGGCCTATTGTACCAGCCCCAGATGATAGGTGAGGGTGATTGTGGAGCAGTTGGTGGAATAAAGATTGGCAGGGGAAACCGAAGTACTCGGAGGAAACCTGCCCCAGCGCCACTTATGCAGAGGGTTACGTCCAAGCTTCAGAACAGTTTTGGGTTTCGACGTAAAGTAGGGGGAAATCGTACGTTGGTGCTTTAACAATTCTATGCTAGGGCCAACTGTTAGGAGACCTCAATGTATGTGACGACGGTACGATGGTTCGTACATTCGTACAAACATTGTGTTTCTGAACATTATCTATCGTCATGTCTTAATCTAAAACCACCGTAATGTTTATATTACAGAACACAACGTTTCGGAGACTGGATTCTGTCGCCGTCTTCAGGGAAAACCTACTCAGTTGGGTCCAATCGATAGAGCTAGCCCTTATCTCCGGACAGAATCTAGTCTCCGAAACATTGCGTTTTCTAATATAAAAATTACGATGCTTTTAGACAAACACAGGACGATAGATAATGTCCATAACACAATATTTGTATCACGTTTTACTCTGTGGCAACAGGCGTAATCAACAATATGGATAGTTTGAACACTTCGATCATGGGATTTGAATCCAACTCACGACGTGTTTGTAACGGTGAAAGTTATCCCTGGGCTTAATTATTTAAGCGCCACGTCAAGAAGAGAAAGCACAGCTCCACCCTTCTTGACTTTAACACTAAATAAAGCTGAGTGGTCAGCTTCATGCCCCGGTGGCTATACCGGAGAAAACAGCCTCCAGTACCAATTGTATAGGAGGCCGGATGGGCCCCAATGCGGTTGTGGAGGAGAGAAAAAGTCTCTTGACCCTAATGGGAATCGAACCCATATTTCTCGGTGTTTCAGTCCGTACCCTAGTCGCTATTATGACTGAGATATCCTTGGTGTGTTGTATTGTCCTGTGTAGGTAAAGCCCTTCGGCTAGGACGTTCAAGCAGTCCTATCATTTGCCTAATAGGTCTACTGTTTCAAAAGCAATTCTGAGACGGCCCTATTACGTGTGAACCGAAAAAGGACTAAGTATCGCTATTATATAATTTATTTAACAGGCCTGTACCTCTCGTAACAACAGGTTGTTAGGAAGTACAGTCCTTGCATAAGTTTATGTTAGCTCCGGTTATATAACACCGGGCAATACAGGATAATCATGAGCTGATAAAAAGGTGCGAAACGAAGTGGCAGTGACCTATTTGTCCGGAGGGACTGAGGAAAATAACCTGTCACTATAACCGGTCTCCGGACCGATATCTGAACTCGGGACCACCCGAATAAGAACCGTTGGACTGAGATGATCCGAGTAGACTAATCCTACATTGTCCTGTTCCAATTTACTTAGTCTGCTCTTATCACAGAGGCTTATGTACGTTTATTTTTTATTGCTAGTGGGGTGGGACTAAGTCCCTTGTACTGCGGCCTCTTCTGGCCTATTGTACCAGCCCCAGATGATACGTGAGGGTGATTGTGAAGCAATTGGCGGAATGAAGATCGGCAGGGGAAACCGAAGTACTCGGAGAAAACCTGCCCCAGCGCCACTTTGTCCACCACAAATCCCACTTGACCAGACCCAGGATCGAACCCGGGCCGCCGCGGTGGGAGGCAAGCGACTAACCGCTTGAGCTATGGCGCGGCCCGGCTTATGTACGTAACTGTTTAATTAGTTACAATAAGTTAATTACTTATCGTCACTCTTTGCCCTTAATACTGTGGCATGTTTGCTCAAAGCAAGAGAAACAGCCGTTGCTAGCGAACAGCTCTGAAACAACATTCGTTTCTAGGCAACGGCCGCGTAATATATGTTCTGAAAACTGTTGAAATCATCTCTAAACAAACACAAATATATACTCTGTTCTGAAACACACGAAAAAGAGTTATGTAACTGTGTCACTTGGACAAGTAACTAGAGGCAGAATCTGTATTTCAGAGAACCACGAATATGGCCATCAGCGCTACCACAAACAACAACAATTATGGCGGCATGTCAGAGACTGTGACGGCCAGACATGACACAACACGAACTCACAAAAAGAGACCGCGTTACTGTCACGGAACTCGGAACACGGTTACGCGCGATAACAGCCTTCGCTTTTCTTTTCTTACGACTTTCTTAAAAAAAAAAAGTCTGGTCCTTAACAAGCGATCCTCTAATTTCTGAATACCTTAGCTAATTTTTAAAACTACGCAGATTTTCCACAGTAGCCGCGCGGTCTAAGGCATGAAATGTCTTCGCCCGCAAGTATGCGGGAGGTGTTCGGTTCGACTCTCATCGATGCCACCTATTTTCTCCAGGCATATTTCGAGACAGTACCTGCATTTAGGTCACGACCACTTCCTTTGAAGGCCTTCCCAATTTTTCATTCATCTACCACCCTACCTTCGATGCTATATACTCAGCTTCGTAAAATAACCCACAAAAAATATTTCACATATAGGAGCTCAGTCGGTATAGCGACTGGCTACGGGCTGGACAACTGAGGGGTCGGAGTTCGAGTCCCGGGGGTCAAGAATTTTCTCTTCTTCACGTCGTCCAGACCGGAGCTGGGGTCCACCCAGCCTCCTATTCAATGGGTACTGGAGGCTCTTACCCCGGGGGTAAAGCGGCCGGGACGTGAAGTTGACCACTTACCTCCAACTTGTGCCGAGGTCAAGAAAATGTGGATACATACATCCACTCCCCCATATGCCTTCATGGTGTAATGCCTAAATAGTTAGGCACAGTGACAACTTTACCTTTATTATTATTATTATTATATTATGGCGTTACAGCCCTTTGTTGGGGGTTGGCCGTTTTTTCAGTTTCTTCATCCTACAAACAGTCGGTAGGACTCCTTGGACGGGGGATCAGCCCGTCGCAAGGTCGCTGAACAGTATTTGTGTACGCCTGAGGATGGCCCAGAAGAAATATCGAAATATGTAGAGATACCACCAAAAACGAATAAAAACAAATGTTGATACAGTAGTACCTATTTTCTTTCTTTTTGATTATTTGTTGCGCGACTGTCTACTCGCTACCTACATACAAAACAACATAAACACACAATAAATGCATACAATACAGACATCCATGCCTTGAGTGGGATTCGAACCCACGATCCCAGTGTTCGAGCGGGCGAAGAGAGTTCATGCCTTAGACAGCACGGCCCCTGTGATGGGCCATACGTACTAAGGGGCACATAAACATAACAACGATAACAACACAACACTGATATTCATAGGGCTACACAAAACAACACAAACACACGGACGCCGCAAGACGAAGGCAGTGCAAGAGAAGATAAAGGGTGATGTTCTCAAGCAAATGTATTTTAATGTGAAGACGAAAATGCAATAACACTGCAATATTTTAACTTAAGAACTCAATGCAGTGTTAACAATTCCAACAAATGAACAGCTGCCTGAGGATGGCCAAGGAAGGGCGAAACTTGTAGCAGTTTAATTTACTTACTTTTCTTTTATTGCTAGTGGGGTGGCACTAAGTCCGTTGTACTGCGGCCACTTCTGCCCTATTGTACCAGCCTCAGATGATAGGTGAGGGTGATTGTGGAGCAATTGGTGGAATGAAGATTGGCAGGGGAAACCGAAGTACTCGGAGGAAACCTACGCCAGCGCCACTTTGTCCACCACAAATCCCACTTGACCAGACCCGGGATAGAACCCGGGCCGCCGCGATGGGAAGCCAACGACTAACCGCTCGAGCTATGGTGCGGCCAATTTACTTACTCGCTCATGGAGCTGAGCCCTTCTTGAGGAGCCGCCAATTCTGCAGCTACTCAAGAATTTCCCAGCATTTTATGGAACTCGAAGGTTCATTATCGTGTTCACAAGAGCCCTCCACTGGTCCCTATCCTGAGCCAGATCAATCCAATCCATACCATCCCATCCTATCTCTCTCAGATCCACTTTAACATTGTTCACCCACCTACATCTTGGTCTTCCCAGTGATCTCTTTCCTTCTGGCTTTCCCACCAATATCCTATATGCATTCCTCTTATCCCCCATTAGTGCTACAGTAATTTTAATTATATTCTAAATTAAGGAGAAATTATAAACAAAGTTGCATTAAAGATGGAAGTAAGTGTGTAAAGCGATTTTAATTCAAATTTAAAAACACAATTCTTCAACAGAGAGCATGCCCCGTTGTAACAGGCCCGGTTTTGGCCGCCTGTACTAGATAATATGGCTGTTAGTTGCCGTAACATAACCTCTCTTCATGCAAAACCTCACTCCTTGTGTAACGACATACTGTTTAGTGTCTGCAACCGCCTAAAGGTTCGGTAGTGGATAAAGGGACCAGAATATGAGGTAGCGACCAGACCTCCAACATCAGCTTGTAGCTATTTGCGGGAAATCACGATATATATCGCAGGCCTAATACAGCCTACATGCATCAGCTATTGCAAAAGGATTGAAATGATATTCCCTCAATCATGGTTAGCTAAGGGGTTGAAGTGAAGCTGGAAACAATTTAAAATACCTGCATTACTGCAATACCGCACCAACTGTAGAGGTTATGAGGGTTCCTGAGAAGAAAACGCGGTTGGAAAGACTAAGACTTTATGGGAAACTGGGTTTAAGGGAACCGCGTAAGTTGGTAACACTCATCAAAATCTACATAGGTTTCGTTCACTAAACACAAAGAATACAAACCTACAGGCACAATAGACATACAGTACAACAAGTATCAGAAAAGGACGCAAAGAAACGGTAATCTGAAGGCTAGAAAATGGCTTCGGATACCTTGATCCAACCAAATGTGCACTTCTTAATGCAGAGGCCAAAGATTATTTCCGCGTGTACAAAAGAAACCACGGATATACATAAAATCGATGTTGCATTTGGCAAGCCTGGATATAAATGAAAGAAAACGCAGCGACATTTTGCTTTGGCAACAGATTCGCTTGGCGAGAGACTGAAGCATATGACCCGTGATGCAGACATGCTTGCGCATCCAGAATTAAATTGCATCCTGTCTTCAGACTCTTTGCGATCTCTCTCTCTCTCTCTCTCTATATATATATATATTTTCCTCTGTTGCCTTTAGTCCACAAGCGAACTATACCGACCGAGCGACTGCTGCTTTTCGGAGAAGTTAGTGCCAACTTTTGCGGATAGAGGGCGTCGCGTGATTAGCTCAACGGATCCCACGATTAACTGTATATATATATTTCAGTTGCTCCCACTTTGGAGCATAGAACATCCATGAAACGCTCTGTTTCACTTCAGTTTCTTAATCCTAAGACAGTCGGTAGCACTCCTTGGATGGGAGATCAGCCCGTTGCAAGGCCGCTATTTACACAAACACAGAATAAACGCAGACATACATCCATGCCTTGAGTTGGATTCGAACCCACGATCCCAGTATTCGAGCGAGTGAAGACAGTTCATGCCTTAGACCGCGCGGCCACTGTTGTCGACCTCTTTACCATATTTACCCTAATTGAATTAGCCCTCGAACAGAAACCGCAGTTTTGAAGAAAAAGTTTATGCATCGGTGCATAATATTTATTTACTAATTTCTAAACATAGTGAACATGTATAGATGTATAAATATTAAAGCATAACGTTTCGGAGACTGGAGTTTGCCTCCATTTTCAGGTAAAACCTACTCAGTTCGGCCCAATCGATAGAGCTAGTCCCTATCCCCAGACCTGTATTAAATAAAAACAGGACCACGGATAATGCCCAGAAACACAATACCTGTATTAATGTACCATCGTCACAGAGTTTTAGATCTTAAGTCTCGTTGTATTGAACAATTCTGAAAATCAATCCAGACCAATTCTTATGTGCTAGCATGAACGCACGCGAACATAACGTAACGTACAGGGCGTTCAATTAAGGAGGAAACTTCGCAACATCGTTTACCGGGCCCAATATTCCTCACAGATTGCTGCTGTAACCGTAACGGCGCTAATGACTCATTCTGCTATCAGCAGTTACAGCAGCAATCTGTGAGGAATGTTGGGCCGGGTCAGCGGTGTTGTGAAGTTTCCTCCTTAACTGAACGCACTGTATTTTTCATTTTTGGAGGTATTTTAAGAAATGGTACGCTTATGTTAGGGCAAACAGTAACCTTTGTAGCTGACATAACCAGGATCAATCATGAGTAAGAAATTCTAAGCATACCTGTGACTTAGACATAAACAGAGAAACATTTCTGATACCGACCAACAGAACATGTTGACCACATCTCTTGTAACGTGCCAAAGATCACAGACGAATTTTAAACATTCTCTTCTCAGAGGGTATTTACTGTCCAGACATTCGAGGCTACAAATGCACTTGAAGGAGAAAATACCACGGTCCACATCAGATTGTATTTTTCCTCCACGTCTCCCCTGCTCTCAGCCCCTCCACACTTCCTCATACAGTTCTAAGAGAGTAGAGTGGGATTTGAGGTTCTCACACCGGTGGTTATCAAAAGTTCTGTCTTCTGGGACACAACGCCGTGTAGGCCGTTGAAAGTCAACTGATGTTTCGAAGGAACATGTCGCCTCCATCTTCAGGGTCGAAGAATAACACAAGAAACTAGTGTGAAGGCAGATGACGAGCAGCTCTGCTGGTTTCTTGTTCAGCTTATTCTTCGACCTTGAAGATGGAGGTGATATGTTACTCCGAAGCGTTATATCCCAGTAGAGTACACGTTCGAGAGTTCCAAGAACAGCCGTCATCCTCTTAACACTGCTTACTGCAGAAGCTAACGGAAATGGAACCAAGGATATTACGAAGGACATAAACTTTCTGTGGGGCTTCGAGCATGGCTAAGAAAGAAAGAGGAACGCTAGAGAGTACCGACAGGAAAACTTGAATGAAAAAGATCACTTGCAAGATCTAAGTGTAGACGGGATGATAATACTAAAATGGATCTAAGAAATAGGATGGGAGGGCGTAGTATAAAAGTTCCTGTTTATAACTTAAATCGATTTTTCTCAATCTTTTCCACTATATAAAACAAACTCCGTGGTTTTAGTCCGCAAGCGAACTATACCGACCGAGAGACCGCCACTTGTCGGCGAAGTTAGTGCCAACTTTAGCGGATAGAGGGTGTCGCGTGGTCAGCACAACGGATCCCCACGGCCGTTAATTTCGGTTTTCTAGACCGGAACCCCTATTTCCTTGAAATAGCTCCTCAGTTATCCTCACGAAACTGAGTGTACCCCGTTCCAGACCCACTATTTCTCAGAAAATCTGGTAGCACCGGGAATAGAACCCGGGACCTCTGGATCTGTAGCCAGGAACTCTGACCACTAGACCACAGAGGCAGTCGTTTCCCACTACAAGGCACTTTAAAATAGAGTTCAGTATCTCAGGACCCACGAAGACGTATGTGGGAGTGAAGGCATACCTCCACCATTCACGACTTCGGCACTAGATGGAGCTGAATGGTGAGTTTCACACCCATGCCGCTTTATCCCCAGGGACAGAACTCATTGCGCCCACTGGTTAAGGGGATTGATGGGATCTAGAGCCGGTCTGGACGCTATAAAGGAGAGACAAATCTGTTGCCCCTACCGGGAATCGAACCCAACCAGCCCAGCCCGCAGAGAAAACCGAAAGCATCACCAATACTGGCAACAGTAATTACTCGGAAGCCATGATCACAAACAATACTGAATAACCACCTGCTTCCTTCTGCAGGAAGAAAGACGCCACTTCCTTGACGACAAGAGAATTCGATAAGGAAATCCAATTGCTTGGTGCTGACCGTGACCTGAATCCCACGGCCAGGATCGTTACATATCGGCGCAATACTAGGCTGCGACACCACCTGCACAAAGCCTTCGCGAATCTTCTCTCTTTAGTGAAAGTAGCGCTTTGACTTGTACTGCGTGTGTACGTGAGCACGTGCCTTATTACGCGTCGTCCGTGTGTGTCTGTCTGTAATGCGCTGAGACAACGGACTGCCGTGAAGTTTGGCATTTACTGACAGAGTTAGCTGACCGTAGTCGGTATAGCGATTGGCTACGGGCCGGATGACCGAGGGTTCAGAGTTCGAGTCCCGGTAGGGTTAAGAATTTTTTCTTTTCCAAGTCTTCCAGACCGGCTCTGGGGCTCACCCAGCCTCCTATCCATGGGTACCGGGGGTGAAGCGGCCGGGGCGTGAAGCTGACCACTCAACTCCAACTAATGCCAAGGTCAAGGAAATGTGGATCTATGCATCCACTCCCTCATGGCGTAGTGCTTAATTAGTTAAGTACAAGGGACAGCTTTACTTTTTACCGAGAGTTAAGCTAAAGTTGTCACTGCGCTTAATTAATTAAGTAGTGCGTCATGAAGACGTATGGGGGAGTGAATGTACAGCTCTGACAGATTCAAATTAAATTTTATTCAGAATTAGACAACATACACAATATCATGTCACATGATGACGCATACGGTGTATGTTTCAGTACAACACACACGAACACGTGTGCGCAGACATCATGACACTGCATGACGTATCAAACGTACAGCGATCCCCAGTCTGCAGTTCATGTTGCGACTGACGCTATGCAAAAATGGAACGCCGCACCAATCCATGGCAAACTGTCAAAGATCCCATTTTTCGTGGAAAGATTATTTCAAACAAATAAGAAAAAAGATTATCTAAATGATTTCTGCGGCACTGCAAGATTTCTGATCTAAGACAGGCCTATACTGCCTATATTTATTTATACATACATATTTTCTTATTTACTTACTTACTTACGGTTTACTTAACTATGCGTCATTAGTTCAGATCAGACCTATAAACGTAAAAAAAGGTAGAGCTATCCCTGTAACAGGCCGTGGAGGCCCATATGGTTGTGAGACGTCGAGGCTTCCACATTTTCTAGACAGTCGGCTGACATGTTCGGTGAGGTCAGCCTTACGCGCCGGCCGCCCTTTTCCTCCATGAAGATTCCTGGTACTCATTTCTGCTACGGGTTGAGTCGACAAAAAGGCTATAGTGCGGCTGGAAGGATTAGGGCAAATAAAAAAAACGCCGTGGCCTGTAGTCCGCAAGCGAACTATACCGACCGAGGGACTGCCGCTTGTTGGCGAAGTTAGTGCCTACTTTTGCGAATAGAGGGTGTCGCGTGGTCAGCGCAACGGATCCCATGGCCGTCAATCTCGGTTGTCTAGACAGGAGCCGCTATTTCCTTGAAATAGCTCCCCAATTATCATCACGAGGCTGAGTGGACCCCGTTCCAGACCCACTACTTCTCACAACATCTGGTAGCGCCGAACCCAGGACCTTTGGATCTGTAGCCAGGAAATCTGACCACGAGACCACAGAGGCGGTTCAATTGAAAAATCCAATGACCTCATCGGGAACCGAACCCGCGACCTACCGGCTTGTAGCACAGTGCCTCAACCGACTAAGCTACTGCATGACCCTAGATCAGACCTATATACAGTCGAATGGTTAAAAAAAAAGGTAAATCTATCTCTGTAAGAGGCCGTGAAGGCCCATAGGGTTGTGAGACGAGGTTCCCACATCTTCTAGATAATCAGCTCACAGATGGCGGTGAGACTGCCAGCCTTACGCGCCGGCCGCCCTTTACTCCCAGGAAGATTCCTGGTACTCATTTCTGTTAGAGGCTGAGTCGACTCCAGGGCCATAGTGCGGCTAAAACGATTAGGTCAATTGAAAAAATCCAATGACCTCATCGGGACTTGAACCCGCGACCTTCCGGCTTGTAGCATAGCCCCTCAACCAACTCCGGTACCGCGTGCCCCAAATTTTGGGTGTACAGATGCGATAAAACATAAATCAAATAAGTTCATTGCGCTGTTTGCGGATCGCAAAATGAGTAAACGTTTGTACACCTGCGGTGCCCGACTACAACACATCAGAAGCGAATGGCGTGGAAGTCAAAGTGACTGCGAGCAACGACGTTTCGAAAGATCTATCCCTGCCCTGTCGCAGAATGCATTAGCACGTATTACAGGATCTGGCGAAGCTTTGTGTAGGTAAACTGGTGTCGCGAAGCCGTGATTACTTATTAATTTAACGATGCTGTATCATCAGGATCTGCACAGTTATTTTACGAATGAAAGTGTAATTACACGAGCTACTTCTTACAATGACAGCAGGCGACGGGCTACGAACTGAACGGCCGGAATTCGATTCCCTGTAGGGGCAAGATGTTTATCTTCTTCACAGCCCCCAGACCGGTTCTGGGGCCCACCCAGCCTCCTATAAAATGGATACCGGGGGCTCTTTCTCCCGGGCGGGTAAAGCGACCGGGGCGTGAAGCTTACCATTCATCTCCATTTAGTGCTGAAGTTAAAAACCTCCACTACCCCATATGTCTTAATTGCACAGCGTTTAATTAATTAAGCACAGGGACAACTTTACCTTAGCTTTAATTCTTACAACGATTAGTACGTCTATCTGTTGTCACGTTGCAGTATAGGCTACACAGCACGACTCACAGAGCCTCACAATATGACGCTATGTTCCTGCATTACGCGTACTTCCTCACCTCGGTAAGTGCTTAGCCACGACTTCTCTTTTAGTCATTAGAGTGCCAGAGAATTCTCAGAATTTTTCTTTGGAACTTCGGTAAGCGAACTGCATCCTAACAATTATTCTAAACAAGCACAGACGCATATTTTCGGGACAGCATCGACGCGCCAAGCGTGAAATGCTCTTAAATGTTTGTTACTACAAGATGACGCCAATAACATCAACACAAAGGTCACGCTTTAGAGACTAGAACTCTGCGTCATCTCACACGCGGAAGATCCAGAGTTCCAATCCCGAACCTGCGATAACATACCCTGCCCTTTTGGATAACATGGAGCTGGGATAGGACAGTCGGTATAGCGACTGGTTTCAGGATGGACGAGTTCGAGTCCCGGTAGGGTCAAGAATTTCCTCTTCTCTACGTCGTCCAGAACGGCGCTGGGGTCTACCCAACCTCCTATCCAATGGGTACCGGGGGTAAAGCGGCCGGGGCGTGAAGCTGACCACTCACTTCCAGCTATTGCAGCGGTCAGGAAAATGTGGATCTATACATCCACTCCCCCATACGTCTTCATGGCATAGTGCTTAATTAGTTAAGCGCAGGGACAACTTTAAGAATCTTTGAAGAAAGAATGTGAACACTATAATGTGACGTCACGTAAGTCGTGTCGTTCGAAGTTGAAACTCGTTAGAGGCGTGTAAATCTTTTCTTACAGTAGGATAAGCCACAGTGCAGAATGTTCTGGGAGGGTTTCGAAGCCACAGCACCCGGACTATAACCCATGCTTGTTACAAGCATTGATTTCCTGTTAAACTAGGGTAGCACAGACGGCTTAATTACAAGTCCCACCACTCCTGTTAACTCGGCTACCTGCAACGCAACATGCGCGCAAAATCAAACACGCCGTCCGGTTCTCACTGCTATCGAGTGAACTGGACCCCAATATCCACGCCGGCCACGCACGCACGCGTGACATGTTCGTGATGAGCACTGTCTGGCGTTCTGCTGCTTCAACAAGCTTCTGGCAAAATTTGTCGTAGAGTCAGTAAATACGGAGCATATCCATGGTGCAAGTACAAATAACAGATGACTCTCTAGAAACAAACGACGTCCTATGTTTTAGGGCCGCTGACCAATACGTTTATTACAAAAGTTAGGGATAGACTATCAGTAAATAAACGAACATGAAAATAAGTTTGGCAGGTAAAAGATGTGTCCTGTATAGTTAATTAAGTACCATGCCATGAAGACGTTATGGAGAGAGGTAAGGTAAAGCTGTCCGTGTTCTTAACTAATTAAGCACTACGCCGTGAAGACGTACGGGGGTGGATGTATAGATCCACTTATTTTTGGGGTCAACAGTGGTTGAAGGTGAGTGGTCAGCTTCACGACCCTGTCATATTACCACCTGAGGAAGAGCCACCGGTACCCATTGGGTGGGCCCTAGAACCGGTCTGGATGACGTGAAAAAGACAAAAATCTCGCTCCTATCTGGACTCGAACTCCACACCCTCGGCCGTCCAGAAAGTAGCCAGTTGCTATAGCGACTGCGCTATCCAGGCTCCTGGTGAGGGGGTGCAGCGCCCCACTTAACATCGGAACTATAATGAAGTCGTGGAAAGAATTCTCACAGATCACCCCCCACTCCTTCTGCCATCCCTTCATCTGCTTCTGCTCTTCCTCTCCTCTTGGCTGGGTTAGTCCGTCTACACGCGCAGGAAGGACAGGATAGTAGAGTGGGGGAACAGGCGCTCCCTCCCACCACCCGTGAGGATTCTTTCGGCGACTCAACTATACATAGAGGTGAACGATCAGCTTCGCGTCCAGCTGCTGCAACCCCAGGGAAAGAGACTGGGGTACCCACTGAAATAGGTGCCGTTTCCATCCTTTACTTTCCATGTCGCCGTACATAAACATCCTCACAACTCATTCTGTGATAACTTCAGCAGTCTTTACAATGTTGTTAAATAATCTATGAACTTCAAACAGACGGAAATGGTGTTCCTAGGGGAAATCCTAAAGCATGTAGGTTTATGGGGAAACTTTAAAATCGGCAAAGATACCGATACAGGAAATGAAATCCTAGAAATGACAACGAAAACCCGTTAAGGGGCGATATTTGAGATGGGTTATAAAACAACAACTCCGTGGCTTTAGTCCGTAAACGAACTATACCGACCGAGAGACAGCCGCTTGCTGTCGAGATGGGTTATACAAACAACAAAAATAACAAATTCCGTGGTTTTAGTCCGCAAGCGAACTATACCGAATGAGCGACCGCCACTTGTTAGTGCCAACTTCAGCGGATAGAGGGTGTCGCGTGGTAAGCGCAACGGGTTCCCATGGCCGTTAATCTCGGTTTTCTAGACCGGAGCCGCTGCTCTTCCATTCGAGTAGCTCCTCAAATCAGACAAAATACAGTGTCGAATGATAGGACGACTGGAAAGAAGTGGTAGTGACCAAATTTTAGGTACCATTCAGCCATTTTTCTGGAGGAACTAAGGAAATCCACAAAAAACTCAAGATATCCGGTGTTATTTCCGAGATTCAAACCAGTTTCCTTCTGAATACAAGTCAGAAGGCCTACCTCCTGAACCAACTTGCTCAACAGAACGACAGAGTCCCATAGCTATGATAGATCTATCGGAAAAGCATATGAGCTTACAGCTGCGCTGTACCCATCACACGACGAGAACTAACTTCTTCAAGTGGCTGTAAACTGCATCAAAATACCTTTCATTCCCTAAATAAAAGTACAGGCCCGATAAGGAACTTCAGACTTTCAGTTACGGTACTGAAGGACAGTCTGTTCCAGGTAAAGTATCCACACTGTCAGTGCATGGAAAGAAAAAATGTTCCACAAATTTGTTTCGGCGCAGAATCATGCACTAGTTACACTGAGTACTACCTTCTTGGATATAGTCCGGTAGGTCATCAACGTTTCGGTGAAACGCACTGCCTCCGTCTTCAGGGTCAAAGAGAAATCTAAGCAAATAACCAATTAGAAGCAATCGGCAAGCAGAGCTTAGTCTTAGACCTTGAAGATGAAGGCAGTGTGTTCCTCCGAAACGTCCGTGAACTACCGGACTACACTGTGTCACATTCCGGAAGATAGCCTACTGTTCCTAATTACCACTGTGAGAACATTAAATCCAACATTGTTACGCTATTTGAAATTACGTTTTTTAAACTGCACACCGCTTTACCAGTACGTCGAAATCTCAGCACAGAAGTCTTTATACTGCCGTGTCAGCCACTTCCGCACCCCAGTTTCAACCTCTTCGTCCTTGAGAGAATTTCTCGACCCAGCTGTGAACAATTTGCACCGTAAACAGGAAATATTCATTTATGGACATCCTTTGCACTGAATTCTTTTGACCAAAAACAAAAACAAACAAACAAAAAAAACAACAAAGCGAATGCCACTGTTCGGCAGTACACTTCTCAATCACGGTCACCATTTTGACTACTGAAACCAACCTCCGAACATGCGCATGCGCGTCTGCTACCTAGACTGTCATGAAGCTGGACTGTGCTGCTACCTAGTGATACATATAGAAAATCTATTACGTCCATTACTGATTTTCTCTGGTAATGTCCAAAAGGACGGGTTCTGTAAACACGATAACGAACTCCTGGATTTCATAAAACTAGGCAAATATGTTTACCGGCTCAGTAACCTATCAACGTATAAAGTCAAGTTTGCCAGAAATACCGACCCTGGTCCCTGGATATCATATTTTGGCCATCCTTGTTACATACGTCGTATCGAAAGTGGAACCCCGCAGTTTTACAAGCCACGAAAGAATGACGTACAATCCGGTCAGATGAAAGTGTTCACCGTCGCTGTGGGAACCCCAGCTGTTGGCAGATGGGAGAAGCTACTGTCGGTCGCAGCTTTGGGTAGACGGTAAACAGATAAAAAGCTCGTTCACATTTGTCTTCAACAACCCAGGCTCATCGTAACAATACGCAGTATCGCTTAACGGACTATAGGTTTTATGTATTAGAGCGAATATGAACTATGTAACGTCGTCTTATTTATTTATTTGTTTGACCGCCTCTGTTGTCTAGTGGTCAGAGTTCCTGGCTAAAGATCCAGAGGCCCCGGGTTCGATTGCAGGCGCTACCAGATATTGTGAGAAGTAGTGGGTCTGGAACGGGGTCCACTCAGCCTCGTGATGATAACTGAGGAGCTATTCCAAGGAAATGGGGGCTCCGGTCTAGAAAACCGAGATTAACGGCCGTGGGGATTCGTTGCGATGAACATTGCATAATAGACAGGGTGCTGCAGGGAGTTGATGACATTTAGTCACGCCTGCGTGTCGCATAGCATTCCCCAGCGAGGGCGGAAGAATGTAGCGCTGTTGTCAGAACTTATTTGAGACTGAGACGGCTGTATGTGCAGTCACAAGGTCAAGCTGCCAGAGCACACCCAGGAACAAAATGGCAGAACTGAACTCCCAACTGACTACCGCGTCTCGCCAACACGTGGCTGTCCACCACTGCATCAGGCCCCAGCGAGACTGCAGTTCCCACAATAATTCACGCACCTGTCGCTAGGGGCAGAACCAGGTATAATGGAATTTTGTATTTTAGTCGGTTTGTTAATATTTCTGAACAAGTAAAATCAAGTTTGAGGTTTTCGTGGGGGTGAGTGTACAGACTGCAGTTTCCTTGATTCTGACACAGTGCGTTCTTGCAAGTATATAGCAAAACAGAAGTTACACTAAAGATAGAAGCAGTATATTCCTCCGAAACACTGGCATCCATTTGCCAGACTGCATTCGTGTCATAAACCAGAAGACTGAAAATTTTTCATCGCCCTGAAAACCTGAGATCATATAAGACACAGTGAGCCTTAATCGCCGGTCACAGTAGCCGCGCGGTCTGAGGCATGAACTGCCTTCGCTCGCTCGGACGCTGGGATCGTGGGTTCGAATCCCAATTAGGGCATGGACGTTTGGTGTATATGTTTATTGTGTGTATGCATTGTCCTGTGTGTAGGTAGCGGCCTTGCGATGGGCTGATCACTCGTCCAAGGAGCCATACCGTTTGTGAAAAATGATTACAGAACTGAATAAGAGGCCAGAGCCCTAAATGGGATGAAAGAGCGACCGAAAGAAAAAAAGCATTAATATTGTTTCAGGGTGAAAGGTAAATCTGTCATTATGCGTCACTGATTAAGCACTACGCCATGAAGGCATATGGGGGAGTGGATGTATAGATTCACGTATTCTTCACCTCGGAACTAACTCGAGGTGAGTGGCCAGCTTAACGCCTCGGCCGCTTTACCCCCGAGGAAAGAATCCCATGTACTCATTGGATAGGAGGCTGGGTGATCCCCACAATCGGTCTGGAAGAAGTGGAAAGGAGAAAAATCTTGCCCCTACCGGGATTCGATCTCCGACCCCTCGGCCTTGCAACCCGTAGCCAGTCGCTATACAGACTGTACTATCCAGGCTCCACTGCTGTTTCATGGGTTCCTTAGAAGCACGTAATTACCGATTCGCTACAAGCTAAAAGCTTTGTTTCGCAGACTGCCTGCCATTCGAACGCCCCAGAATCGCTGCATTTTGAACACGAAAACAACGCACAGAACTTCATTTGTAGGAAGTGGAGTTGCGACCTTCGACTGTTTCGCTTTCCGTCCCAAGGCCGTGCCTTTAAATGGGCGCGACGTGCAGTTGGCACGTGTGATCTGTTTCCTATGCTCCCTTCCGCAGGTTATTACGTAATGTGCTTTATTCTCATTAATTCACGTTTCCTCCATTTCAAGGTTTCCGAACTGCTTTAGGATAGGGGTAAACGCAAAACGGTGATCTTCCTCTGCTTCAGTAAGCACCACGCCATGAAGACGTAAGGAGCAGCGGAGGTATAGCTCCACCATTCTTAATGTCGGCATTAGATGAATGTGAGCGGTTGCTTTCACGTCCCGGCTGGTTTAGCCCCCGCTCCCCATTGGATAAGAGATTGGGTAGGCCCCCAAGCAGGTTCGGACGCTGTGGAAAACATAAAAATGTGTTGCTCCTGCTGGGAATCGAATCCGGCCTTCAAGTCCTTACCCATTCACTACAGCGACTGAGCTATCCCGGCTCATTTTTATGATCGGGGACCCATTAAAATCGGCAATGTTTTCTTACGGTGCCCAATTTAAATTTGTTGCGTAATTCATTACCTCGCAAGCAGACATATCGGGAGGTAAGGTAAAGGTAAAGCTGTCCCTGTGCTTAACTCATGAAGCACTGCGCCATGAAGACGTATGGGGGAGTGGATGTATAGATCCACTAGGGTCAGGTGAGTAGCCAGCTTCACGGCTCGGCCGCTTTACCCCCGGGAAAGAGCCCCCCCCCGGTACCCTCTATAGGAGGTTGGGTGGAGCCCACAGCCGGTCTGGAAGACATGGAGAAATGAAAATTCTTGATCCTACCAGGACTCGAACTCCGACCTCTCGGTCGTCCAGCCCGTAGCCAGTCGCTATACCGACTGAGCTATCCCGGCGGTGCAATTCCACGTAATATTAACCTCGGTGTTACAAGGTGATAATTCGGCTTCATGCTCAGGCCCTTTACTCCGGAGGTAGAATTCTGGAACCTATTGGATAGGAGGCTGGATGAGGCTGTGCTGGTCTAGACCGTCTAGACGCTTTGGAGACCGTGACACTGGGAGCACGCACTCGAATGCACACTTGTCTACCGATGCAGAAGTGAAACTGGTGCGCACTAATGACAGAACCTCCTTCTCATCTAACTTCACGGTTCTTATGTACCTATAACTGCATCTGTGTACTAAGGGATACGCTTCGAATACCATAGCGTCAATCAATCATAACTCCGACTAAGCTACAAGCCGGAATGTCGCGGGTTCGATTCCCGATGAGATTATTGGATTTCTTCAATTTACCAAATTCTTCCAGCCGCATTATGGCCCTGGGGTCGACTCAGCCTCTAACAGAAATGAGTACCGGGAAACTTCCTGGGGGTTAAGACGGCCAGCGCGTAACGCTGACCTCACCGCCATCTGTGAGCCGATTGTCTATAAAACGTGGGAGCCTCGACGTCTCACAACCCTATGGGCCTCCACGGCCTGTTACAGGAATAACTTTACTTTCGTTACTGAAAAAAGAAACGATTTTCTAGAAGCTCTATTACGTAAGCATTCTTCATAAAAATGGCGGCACCTGACAACAGACTACTGTTGGCAGATCCACTTGCCTACAACTAGCTTGTCCGACGTAATAATCTCACGCAGCGCCATTATAATTTTACTGTACAGAGAGACAAATTAAGGGAAAACAATTATGACGAGTTATTAGTTAAAGAAAAGCAGTATATTATATCCATTTTACGGCTTTAACAAATTAAACAGGGCGTAATGAAACGTAATTCTCACACGTGATATGACGTATACATTCATTTGTGTAGTCTATTTAGCGATGTTGTCGGTAAGATTATACAGCGCCAGATGAGGGCATAATGAATTTGAATGGACGTGGACGGAAGTCATCTAAGACAGGAACTCAACATTTGCCTGTAGGGACTTAAGGAAATCACGAAAAATATCAGACCTGATTAGCCCTTGTCTCGGCCAAGATTCGAACTATGCGTCTACCGATTGTAAACCAGTAGCGTCACAACGGGAATTGCTCTGTCATAGAACTCCGTGGCCTGTAGTCCGCAAGCGAACTATACCGACCGACCGACCGCCGCTTGTCGGCGAAGTTAGTGCCAACTTTAGCGGATAGAGGGTGTCGCGTGGTCAGCGCAACGGATCCCCACGGCCGTTAATCTCGGTTTTCTAGAACGGATTCGCTATTTCCTTGAAATAGCTCCTCAATTATCCCCACAGCACTGAGTGGACCTCGTTCCAGAAAATCTTGTAGCGCCTGAAATCGAACCCGGGACCTCTGGATCTGTAGACAGTAACACTGACCACTAGACCACAGAGGCGGTCGCTCTCTCATGGATCTATGTGAAACATTTCGTTGTTATGTTTAGCAAACGTGGGGGGGGNAAGTTATGCTTTCTAGTATCTTGGGCACAACGTTTCATGCACATACCAGGAACTGCGTTCCATCGAGTGACTAGTTAACACAAGACACGCAATGCCCATATACTTGCAGATTTGTTTTGAATGCCAATAATCGAAGTTTGTTTTCCTTTTGCCGTGAGCAAACATGACTGTGCTTGTGTTTTCCTTCCGAGGGACTGGTGATGTGTTGTTTCAGTCGAAGGCAGCAGCTGTTGTGTTGATACTGACACGTGCAAATTTTCTGCCCGCGGTAAATCCGATGGCTACGACCTTCATGTGAATTAATTTTAATGAAATACACTATCATCCCTTTTTAATATTGAAATATGACTAAATGACATTAAAAAGAATAGTTTTCTTATCCCACGGAAAACTGCGTCTAAAATATAAAGATTAATCGCTCAATACTGTTTCGGGATACAGTCACTGTTTACTCCAAGAATAACACGAAAATCCATTAATATGTTTTGTGGGCAAAATTCAGATTTTTGAATGTTAAGCAGGAGATGGTACATATACATATATAAAGACCATTTTGCTTTAAAGGGACAGGACCATCGTGACATCTAGCGATCACTGCATGGCCAACAAAATTGCCTCAAAGTCGAAACAAATCATCACCATCTGCTCTCCATAAACTTTGATTCTTTATGCTTAAAATTACGTTGACGGTATCTGGCTCTTATCGTTCTGTTCAATACATTACTCTTACTTACTCTCTCATGGAGCTGAGCCCTTCTGGAGGAGCCGCCAATTCTGCAGCTACTCAAGAATTTCCAAGCATTTTATGGAACCCGAAGGTTCATTGTTCACAAGAGCCATTCACTGGTCCCTATCCTGAGCCAAATCTATCCAATCCATACCATCCCATCCTATTTCTCTAAGATCCATTCTAATATTGTTCAATACATTAGCCAACATTATTTTGTGTCACATATAGACAGAAAGGGAGATGGACCCGTCTCTTCATCTATTTGTCTGGCCGTGTATATAGCCGGGATAGCTCAGTCAGTATAGTGATGGGATACGGACTGGACGCCCGGGATTCGATTTCTGGCAAGATTTTTCTCTTCTCCATAACGTCCAGGCTGATTATAGGCTCCACCCAGCTTCCTACCAATAAGTACTGGGGAAAAGCGGCAGGGGTTTCACACTGACCAGTCACCTAGTTCTACTTCCGAGTCAAGAACGGTGGAGCTATACTGCTCCTCCCCCATACGCCTTCATGGCGTGTAGCTTAACGAATTAAGCAATGCCACTTATCCTGGTATCGCGACATGTAATTACTGGGTTCCGAATTAGATGAATCGATTTACTGGATATTCACCAGGCGGAACTACAATTAGCTGTAACACAGTCTTACTGTGACTATAAGACTTCGTAACTGCGAACAATGATGACATCACATAAACTAAGGATTTTTGTGTCCTGTCGCATTTTGTCTTCTGTTGGACAGTCCTCTCCCTGAGGTAGGTTCTGGTCGCATCGTATGGAGATCACCTTCAACAGTAGAGTTATCGCCTTCTTCTCTGTTACTCTGTTGGAAGTTCGTTATCATGTATATCGGCTTTTATCAGTTAAAGTTACACTGCACGTATCAAAACCCTAGAAACCGAAGTTCTATAGTTGACTGTGTTACCTAGGAAGTGCGTTTACCGAGCTATTGCCTAGCTACAGACCTTACAGAATAACTCGTATACAGACAGATGTAAAGACAGGGAGTTAGAGAGACACATTTGGTAGACAGGAAGGAGAAAACAAAGACGGGAGATAAAAAAAGTGTGTGTGGCTCGGTCGGTATAGTTCGCTCGCGGACTAAAGCCACGGAGTTCGTTGTTTTTTTGTATGGTTGTATTCCAAACAAACCATGGCACTGTAAACAACCTAGTCAACGCCATGTACTACAGATCTTCTAATGACAGCGAACCACTAAATATAACGTATAATATTCGTATAAATTATGATACTCCATTGGACACAGATGTAATCTCACCGCGGATCCATGTCCTGTGCTCCGGAAATGCGGGGATTTAATCTCGACAGAGGAAATGGCTATCCCGTGTCCTTCTATGCTTTTCCTCCGTCCCACCAGAAAATCCATCATCATCAAAGCCTTCATCGTTTCGGGACTGCGTTCCCCTTCCCGTGACATCCGTTTCGACGCTACACAATTATCCTAATTTGATACTTGCGGGGCTGAGCACTTCTTAAGAAGGTACCAGTTGTGCAGCTACTCAAGAATTTCCCAGCATTTTATGGAACCCGAAGGTTCATTACCGTGTTCACAAGAACCCTCCACTGGCCCCTCTCCTGAGCCAGATCAATCCAATCCATACTATCCCATCTCTCTAAGATCCATTTTAATATTGTCGACCCACCTACGCCTTGGTCTTTCCAGTGGTCTCTTTCCTTCTGGCTTTCTCACCAATATCCTACATGCATTCCTCTTCTTCCCCATTCGTGCTACATGCCCTGTGCACCTCATCCTCCTTGACTTGATCATTCTAATTATACTTGGAGAAGAGTACAAGTTATGAAGCTCCTCATTATGCAGTTTTCTCCAACCTCCCGTCACTTCATCTTGTCTAAATATTCTCCTCAGCACCTTATTCTCAAATGCCCTCAGTCTATGTTCCTCCCTTAATGTCAGAGATCAAGTTTCACACGGATACAGAACCACGGGAAAAATTATAGTTTTGAATATTATAATTTTTATATTTTTGGACAGCAAACGAGAAGACAAAAGGTTCTGGAATGAATGGTAGCAAGCATTACAGTGTCGTTAAAATAACGTGTTCAATGAATACAGCTGTCTCTCGGATGGAAATGGCACCGTGGCCCGTGTGACGTCAGACATGTGCTGCAATGAATTAGAAGGAACTACTACTTCCAGCCGGGTTCAACTCGCGGACGTGAAAATTAGACAGATAAACGTGAAGCAGGCGCTGATGTGGCGTGAATGAGAATGTAAATATGATTCACTGTAGACCGCGTGTGCACGGGCAGTTCGGTGTCGTGATAGTGCGCCACTGAACCAGGCGATATGTAGAATTCTCAAGTTGATGACGTGAGAGCAAATTGAATTAGGTTGTAAATATGATTTTATAATAAAAGTGGTACTCCCTCGCTTAACAAGCTACTGAGTAATATATTGTGCAGTCAGTTCAGACGAAAACGTGGTTACTGAGCGTGCGCCAGGAGGCATCACAACGTAAATATGGTTTCATAACAAAAGTAGAGCCCCTCCGCAATGGACCTCGTAACTTTTATGCAAAATGTTGGGCGACTGAAATTCACAGAGGAATTAATCAGTGAAATGGGTTACAAGTAGGCTATGTCAAAGTTCCATATTGGGAATAGAGACCGAGATAGGACAAAAAAAAAACAAGTTGTCCTCACCTCACCCCCTAATAGCGTGGGCATGCACAGTGCACATAGGCAGCTGCCATCTTCCCCTCCCCACACGTTGCTTGGTAACGGGCCCGCTTCACCGCGCCTTCCTTTCTCCCCGCGTCCCTTCTCGCGGTTGCATCCCTCTGGCCGCGGGCGGGCAGTGATGTCCACCCAACCCATGCAGGCCTGCCTGCCTGCCTGCCTGGCCAGAACCAGCCGTGCGACCCACGGTACACACACACAACAGGCAAGCAAGCTAGTGGTGGTGGTGGTGGGTTAGGGGGGTTATTGATCGGACAAAGGACCTTCCCTTTCCTTCCTGCCTGTCTTTCCTTCTCGAAGCACTCCCCAAACTGACCGCGTGCAGCTTTACTTCCCTTCTACATTCAGTCACAGTCGCGAGCAAGTCGTTCCTCGCGCAACTCAACTTTTCAAACTTTTGTTTTCGCCGCGCCGGGAAGTTTTTAATAACTTTACATTACGAGTGAAAGTGTGCGTGGTAAAAAGTGCTCTGATTGGTCGTTGTTTCGCGCCAATACGAAACAGTGGGTGGAGCCATCGAATTATCTGCTGTATTTGTGAATCAACTCATACAACTACCATACAAGAACAAACGAGATAATATTTTTTAAAGGAAAAAGTTATACGGAGAAAGTTATTTCTCCAAGAGGTGGTGATCGACCCCACGATGGCCGCGAAGGGCATGGTCCCCGTGAAGAGGCCAATTCGACAACTGTCTGTGAGAGAAAAACTGGATGCCATTCAGCGGGTGCATAATGGGGAATCAAAGGCGTCCGTGGCCCGCGATATCGGGGTGCCAGAGTCGACGTTGCGGGGTTGGTGCAAGAGTGAAGATAAGCTCCGGAACGTCGCTCGTTCTTGCGGTACCCCAGAATCACAGCACTCCGTGGAGGATCCCGACAACAACAAAGACAATATCAAAAGCGTGGGGGCAGGCGAGGCAAGAGTGGGAGGTGGAGGAGACGACGTCACTGACGGCGGCCCATCTGACCGGAAGAGAGCGCGCCCGGAGGCAGAAGTGAACCACACGAAAACGGCACAGCCACAACTGAAACCTCAACCCGAACTCGACGAGGCTTTGTGGTACTGGGTAAAACAGCAGCAAGTGGGCCTGTCTATGAGTGCTGGCCAATTGTTGGACAACAAAGGGGCTGCTACCGATCTCAACAAGAACGGCGTGGCCGATGGCAGTTGGTTCTGGCGATGGTACAAGCGTCATGGTTTCTCACAGTATCCTGATCCCCTCCAGCAGGTAGAGAAGAAGGTAAACAGTGAAATTCTGGCCCCGGGACTCCAGAAAGCCAATGGTCTCCTGATACCACTTGCTAACAATGCTAATACTAATGCCCGATCGACCCTGGATAGTGTACTGTTGAATGCGAAGGACAATAACAACGTAAAACCCCCAGGAAAAACAGAGGACTCCGATGACGACGAGGATGAGGATGAACCGCCAGCAACGGCAGCTGAGGCAGTCAGCCATGGTGAGAAATTCCTTCGTTGGCTTGAATGTTGCTCCGATCCGAGTGTCACCGCTATGCAGATCTTGCAGTTTCGGTATCTGCTAAACAATGTTCGTGCCTGCGCTGACCGACGAGCCAAGCAAACCAAGACGAAGACACGTTCCAGACGCAAGTAGGTTTGAGCCCTTCCACCTGCTGTCAGTGTTACCATCTACCGTACCTATTGTCAGTACTGTAGAACCAAGATATGTTTACAGGTAGTAGTTCAGCTTTAAAATGAGTCCAACCCAATTGCCAAGAAGTAACCCAGTAGGATATTGTATATTTTTGAAGAAAAATGTTGACATTCCTTTTATTAGTAGTATATAGTATCCATCTGCAGTCAGTATTTTTGTTTTAAATATGTCAGTACGATCTAATAAAATGCCTGGTTCCTTCGAGATCAACAGAATCGTGATTAGACATTGCAGAGGAAATGTGCATTGGATCAAGTAATGAGGTGATATGATTTATTTTTTATAAGTGAAAAAAATTATCACTTACCAGCAGTTGAGGTTTCTCAAGTGGCTTATAATTGAGATGATCAGCTACAAAATTGGCACAGCCCTCCCATGTTCTGAACTCTGGAAGCCGTATTGTGGTTGGACGCACTGTGGTGCATACCATTTTCTATATAAAAGACATTATTTGTTATAACTTCATGATTTGTGTATTACATTCTTAAATGTTGATATACCATTTTTTCTTCTCATCAGCAGAAATCTGGTGATTGGAAGTCGTTTGTTTTCATCAGACAAAATGTGATTATAACATTTTCAAGTGACTATACAGGCTTGTTCCCAGTGTAAATAAAAGGATTATGGAAAGAAATGCATTTGTAGATTAGATTTTAAGAAACCTGACTTCGTTTCTTGCTTTGCGTGTGTGTGTTGGGTGTATTTATTATACTGCCTGTTTGGTTGGAGAGTATGGTGATCAGTGAGGGATAGTGGAAAATATTCAGACCAGGGTCTACGCACTATCACTATCAAAATCATAGTTCCCGTAGACTTTGCTGTTACACTTAAGTGCATTAACTTCCAGAAACATGCAGAAAGGATATGAAATGAGATGTGTCAGATGAACAAAAAAATTTAATAATGTTTATCGACAAACAACAGTCATGTTACAATGTGTTTTGCCTCAAGAGTGAATAAACTTGGTCATTTCAGGTCCACATTGAATTTCTGCATCTAACTTGCATCAATAAATGAACAGGGATGTGTTTAACCAGTCTGTACAGAAATGTATTTTTTTTTTCACTTCTACCCTGATGATAGAAGCACCAGATTCCTGTCAAACACTGATAACCACCTACCAGACAATACGGTGTCATAACCTAGATAACCATAATTTAAAACTTCGCAATAATGAACGACCAAATTTTATAATCTGATAACGTCTTTCCACAGCTCTGTCACTGTTATCTGCCCACAACACTGACCAAACAAAGCCTGCTGTTAATTAACCTTGGCACTGGCTCCTGCCTCATTTGAATCTGCCAGAGGACTGTACCACAATACTGCATATTTGGATGTAACAAAGAACGTGATAACATTTAATGGGAGTAAATTTACATATTCATACAAATTCTGGGGTCAGCTTTGACCATCTAGGTATATTCATGTAATATCTTTATGATCTCCAGAAAATTTACCCATCACTGTTCAATGCCAGTGATGATTTGTTTTTTAAGTTTCTTGAGTAGGGATGGAGAACAAAGATCCAGCAGTTTTGAGAAAGTGTCTACATATATTTGTGGACTTAATCATATTTTAATGTACAACTACTACTGAATATACTGTATGCTGGGGAGTAACATTTTTTAAATGGTGGTGCTCCTGTTTGGGAAAAATGTTTGATATACAAAACTGTGTTATGTAAATATCAACCCTGGATTTACCGTAAGGAATTTCTTATAATAAGCATGAGAGCTGGGTGCATTTTCTAACATGGTCAATATTTAAAACCGAATTAAAGATGTGATTTTTTCTGGTTTTTCTATGTAAAATTATTTTGCCCAAAGTAGTATGCTGTATCTTATCTACACAAAAAATTATGTTAACATGCAAAACTATGTACTGAATGCAATTTCATTATTGATTTTTCAAAACAAGATTGTGTGTCAGAATACCTGTACTATTTTACATGGGGTACCGCATATACATTCTGACACTAGAATTATCAGAAAACTGAGATCTATAAATGGTGACTGAAGTGTTCTGGGAAGTGACAGCATCAAGACTTTGTTTCGTGTAACCAGTTTTGATACCCAAATGTCAAAATTCAGAGACAGTGAAAAACAGTGTATGTGGTTATCTACATACATTTAAATACAGCAGCTAACAGGATATGTTTTTTATGTGTATAGTATTGTAGACTTTTGTGCAGAGCTTAAAAGTTGAAAATTCCAAGTGTGGGATGTGATAAGACAAGTGCAAAATTAAAAGACTAAATTAATGTTGGATCTGAGGGTCTCACGGCAGTGACTGTGAAGAATACTTGTACTGTCATCTGTGATGTTATGCCATGTAATTTAGTACAAGAAAAGTTAGCCACCTGTAGCAACATTAAACAAGAGAGAAGAATGGATAAATAAGGACTCCAAGAATTTATGATAGTGTTCAGGTGGAAGATATTCATAGCAGTAACAAATAATTATACTGCTGTGCCAATTTTCATGTTACTTGAAACACACAATACAAATGCAGTATAAGACATTTTAATATGTCATGCTCCATGCTATTTAGAGTATTCCATACTTTTTCCATATGTGAGTGTATGGCATGGGAGTCATGCGTACATGGCACTTTTTAGCTTATTGTGCGTCCATTCTTTGGGGATGACATTGTTGTGGTAGGCTGGATTGTAATGTGTTTGAATCCTGTTCTAGAAATATTCAGAATTTATAAAACAAATGGATGGGCCCAAGAATGTAGTTTCTCAAGGGGTGGGGAAAAGGACTGGAAGCCTGAACTATTTTGTAGTAACTGCATGACTGGACAACAGATGTCTGAAGCTACGTCAGCACAGCGAGAGAGAATTACTCCCAATCTTTGAACACAGCAGTTATTTTCTATGTGGGTGACAGGTATTGTGATTTGATGTGGTGTTGTTTGGTTTGATGAACTGGATAAAATCAATTTTAATATATTTCTTTCATTGGACATAATAATGTATAATATTTCTTTATAATATGCATTATGTGAGGGACAAGCTTACTAATCTAAACATTTAAGTTCTCACAGTGAATTCTGTATGCAATAGTAGAATCCTGAATGCAACATAATACACATGAATGTTAAACAAAATTTACCCTTTGGAGTAAGTAATTCATTTTATCAGAAAAGGGACTTTTCTCATTTTGTGTACTGACTAGATATACACCATTCAGAAGTGTCCATTCGACTTATGGAGGAAGTGAGTTCACATCAGCACATGCTTAATGTTGGCGACTACAAAATGCTGATTCGTGTCATAAGTGAGACAACTTAAATTAGCTTGCGCTTCAACAAAAAGAATAGGCTGAAGTCTCAATAAATCAGTAAAGTTACTTTAGTAACTTTTAATGTCAGAAATGATGAACTATTAATCTGTGTTATATGTTAAATAGGTGTGTGGATTCACTTTCTGAGCAGGGAATTATTTTCAGCTCTTGCCCTGGTTTAATTTTGGCATGCAGACAGGTTAATCTTGGTTATGTAGTGACATACTAGCAATTTAATTGACTGGCAGGGAGGGTCATGCTGCTGCTACACAAATTTTCACCCTCAATAATATATATCTTTGTCATAAAAATAATGTCTGCATGATTAGATCATAACATTGTAAGATTTGAGGTTTTCAGATCATAAAATTATTTCAGTATACAAGCATTAATGAACTATCCTGGGGGGGGGGGAAGTATGATTATGTGGGTTGTAATGGAGTGTATTCTTTACAATTCAAGATTATTGCAGTCACTGCTGTAAGAACCTCAAACCCAACATATTACAGGAAGATTAATGCAGTGTGTGGAACAGATATAACAGGATGAGAACTACAGGCTTTCACTGGCTATAAGACAAAACCAGTCACATTTACTTTACTGTATATATAGATCTCATTTTGTTGTGTATTTTCTTTTTAGCATTCTTTCCATTTTATATGGGTTGATACACAAAATGTCTGCAATCTATTTTTCCCCCCACAGTTTTTCCTTTCTGATTTTCTTCCAGCTTTTTCTCTTCATAATGTGTTCCAGTACCTGCATAAACCATCATATTCTGGGTCATCTCATGGATTCATTTCCTTTAATATTTAATTCTGATGAGTTTTGTCAATATCCTTGTTGTCTCCATTCTTTTTACATGATCAAACAATGCAACCATTTCTCATCAAACTCTATTAACAAATTGTGTTCCATCTCATCTCTGAATATTTCTTGTACTAACTGTTCCCCTCTTTTGTTTTCCCCTCTGTACTTATATAAAATATTGGATTCATTGCTTGGATTTGGCTTTTGTTTAGCTTCATAAGGGTCCACATTTCAGCATCATGTGTTAACAGCATCTTAAAATATATTTTGTAATGGATGGCACTGTTTTGGGTTCTCTGCTGCATAATACTGCTCTTATATTGTGATAATATTAAGAATTATATGGGCTTATTTTTCTTCTACTGATTTTTCCATCACTTTCCCCTTCTTAGTTACTTGGGAATACTTGTGCGCGATTCCAGAGATATCTCTTTTGTATCTTTTTTATTTGGGAACAAGTCTGGAGGAAAAATTATATTCCTCTACAACACTTCAAAATAGTTAATATTTAATATTGCCAAAAATGGAGATTTAAATATATATATATATATTTTCTACTCACATGTACAAATAAATATCACTGTTCCCATTAGTAAAATGTTAGTAATTTTATGTGTAATAAAGCCATGTAAAGTGTACATCAGTTGTAATATGTATGAAGCCATGTTCACAAGTTCTATTATTTTGTAAAATAAAAGTTTGAATTCTGTATTTGTGTAGGTCTGTATTTGCACAAAGATTGTGATGTTGAAGATTGCAGAATTGTGATTCCTGATTATCCCAATTATTCATAAAGTGGCAAGACTATTTTTTCAGAAAGAACAGCAGATGTAAATTTACAGAACATGTACCTTGTGATCTTTTTATTACAAAAGATGTTCTGAGATATTTCACTTCCTAAGTCTGAGAAAAACCAGCTGTCAGAAACATCTATAACCATCTTTAAACTGATAAATGGAAGGTGTGATTGTTTATGATGATACTGAATTTAAAAAAAGCTTCACAAATTTTTCTTTGGTCTGTGTGTGACTTCACGATACAATAACCTGAATGAGCATGACTTTAGCCATTTTGTTTTTAAATGTTTCTTGAAGTGCCTCTCAGTAAATGAAACATTTAAAAGTTTCATAATGTTCATATCAGAATAGGGAATTAGTAAATTAAACACATTTTTCAGAAAGAGGAAGTACACGATACAGCTGTCACTGTGTTTCAAATGACTATCTAATGTTATCACAACAAGTACTTAGGAGAAGATGTTTGATAAAATGCTATTAAAAAAGCTATGAACTGTGTGAAGCTTAGAAAAGTGCAATGTAAGGACGG
Organism: Cryptotermes secundus; assembly: GCF_002891405.2. NCBI lineage: Eukaryota > Metazoa > Arthropoda > Insecta > Blattodea > Kalotermitidae > Cryptotermes > Cryptotermes secundus. The sequence goes on from NW_019738361.1 coordinate 404,806, forward strand.
AAAGCAATGCAAGAGTTGTCAGGATATACCAGAATCTACTTTCCCATGTGGCTTTAAGGCACACTGCTTCTTTCCCATAAAAGTGTCTATATTCTTACAGGTACAAAATTCTCGACTCAAACAGGATTTTGCACTAAACAGAAACAAGCTGAAGCTTGATCTAAGAAGCTTTGGAGCTATAACAGAGAATTCTGAACAACTTATTAAGTCTGTAATTTTTGTATCTTGTTATGTTGGTATTAAACGGATACTGGATAAATGAGTACATGCCAACTGCCGAGAAATAACACTGTACCAAGCCATTAATTCAGTGCAGTCAACATTTAGGTGATTCTACTTATGCAACATGTACAATTATTTGTTACCTGGAGGCCACATTCATTTTTGGCAGCCAGAAAGAGAGGTTTCCGAGCTTTGTATACAAAATGATACTGTCTTCGGAAGTTTTCACTATACCATAGCAACAGCTTCTCCTTATTACTGTTCTGGGTATAAGAGGGTGGATAGTGCTTTCGCCTGGAAACGAATACAATGTTTTAGTGATTTGGATATAGTTACTTCCATCTATTACAATATTTAATTAGAATTAATTCAAATATACAAAAAGACTGAAGGTTACTATCTCCTGGGATGTGATACTGTGTAGTCTGGTAGATATTTACCAATGTTCAGGATACTCTGATGACAGAAGCAGTAGATCCTTCAAGTGGTTAATATCTACCAGACACTACCTAAACATTTCCAGAGGTAAACTTCAGATCAGTCATTTGGCATCATATCTCTGGCAAACCTTAGACAACAATACATGATCCTAGTCAGTGGACTACATATATTTAGCCTTTTCAATTACTTCAAGCCTGAACAAAATGCTACTTATACAATTTTTAATTTTGAGAGGCACATGCTGGTAGAACTATGACATGCCCAAATATTCAAGAAAGACTTTGGGCATGCTTTCTTGGAGATAAAGGGGAACTGATGAAGGTTTCTGTAATTCATATCCTTTCCATCTCTAAATTTTGTAATCATAACAGGATTTGGGTTGTCATTTTTATTGGCATTTTACACTTCACGCATCATATAACAAAAGAACTACTTCTAGGACTTATCTACCTCTGGAAAGGGTACAAATTCGACCTTGCAAAAAAAAAAAAATACGATCATGAAATATAATTACAAACATACTGGTCTACATCTGGAATTAGCTCTTGTGGCCAGTACAATTTAATAAGGCCAAGTTCCAATGCTATTTGCTTCAAGTGTTCTTCAGTTATTTCTTCATAATGATTGCCATACGATCCGTATTCACTCTCAGTTTTTTCCTCCTGAATGTCTTTACTCCCGGAATTAGGCAACGAAACTCCTGCTCCTGAATGAGGAAAGGAAACATCAGCATGCAACTCCTGAATGTCTGACTTCGATGGCACAGACCGCTTGGAGCCGTGCATTTTTAAGGTGACTGAACTGTAGCATATGTTTTTTTTAATCCAACGGTTCGCTTAAATTTGTTTTTAATGACGGTCTCACTGCTTCTTTCAATGCCACCTCAATTTCTGCAGATTTCATGGAGCCTGATCGACTGTCGGCTATTGATCAATGTTTTTGTGACTGGTACTTCTTTTTCCAGCGCTTTTACACGTGCCTTTGTATTAATAGTCTGATAATCTCATTTGACATGCCACACTTACAACTTCGAAGAGTAATGAGGGGACAAATTTTCCCACAACTCATTACTAATTATCGCCGTATTTGTCGACCATGTTTTTCACCTATTAATTAGCCACAGAATCAAATCATTGTCGTGGAACTGTAAAGTACAGAAAGAATCATTCTATAAAGTTTACATATTAAGTTCCATAAATAAATCAGGTGCAAAGAATTTTTTTACTGCAAGACCAAGACACTTTACAATTCGTAATTCCCAGAAAGAATATATTTCCCCTCCTAACAAGTACATACGCTATAAATGGCGGTTGGAAGCATTCCTTTGATCCTAGAATGGCAACTCTGGGAAGAAACGCAGTCTGCCACAAAGCTGTAACGATCACAATGACATGTTCTGCACCACGGATTAACAACATACTCTACTGCTCTAATGCGATTTCTGAATGTAGAGGTTACTTTCGAATGTAAAACGTTCATTGCACTGCTGAATGTGGACGATGGGTATTCATTTTTTTTTTAATTCGCCTGCTAAATACCAATGGTGGACCGCCTTAACATGCCTCAAATCCGTAGACCAACTAAATAAGTTCATGGAGATGAGCCCTTCTTGAGAAGTCGCCAGTTTTGCGGCTATTCAAGAACTTACCAGCATTTTATGGAACCAGAAAGTTCATTACCGTGTTCACAAGAGCACTCCACTGGTCCCTATTCTGAGCCAGATTAATCCAATCCATCCCATTCTGTCTCTCTAAGATCCTGTTTAATAATATCCACCCACCTACATCTTGGTCTTCCTAGTGGTCTCTTTCCTTTTTGCTTTCCCACCAAAGTTCCCTACTCATTCCTCTTCTTCTTCTTCCCATCCATGTTACATGCCTTGCCAATCCCATCATCTTTGACGATTCCAATTATACTCGACGAAGAGTACATGTTATGAAGCTCCTAATTATGTAGCTTTCTCCAACCTCCCTTCACTTAATCTCTCTCTGGTCCAAATATTCTCCTCAGCACCCTGTTCTCGAACACCCTCACTCTATGTTCCTCCATCAATGTCAGAGACCAACTTTTACACCCATACAGAACCAAAGGCAAAATTATAATTTGTATTTTCTAATGTTTGTTCTTAGACAGTAGACGAGAAGACAAAAGATTCTGGACTGAATGGTAGGTAGCAAGCATTACCTGAATCCAAACTCTTAATTTCTTCCTGAATCAAATTTTGAGTTATTCCCAAATATTTGAAGTGTGCCACATTTTTAAAGGATCTGTTAGCTGTCTTTAAGTCATGATTTCGCCCTGCATTTTGGTAATGATACAGCAGCAAGGATCTTACTGTATGTTTTGTTTAAACACATTTTAATCAGCCAAACTATAGTTTCAAGAGTACCCTAAACTCTATGAAAATATTATACAATATTTAATTTCTAACTGAATCATAGGCTTTCTTAAATAGCTGATGTACTGTCAATTGTATTCCCATTTTTTCTCCAATATTTGACGAATGCAAAAAAATCTGACCTGTAGTCGAACTGTTATGAAAAAACTCACAGCGATGATCACCAATAATTTCATCTATATATGTACTTAACCTTGAGAATTGGATAAAAGTTTGTATGAAGTTGATAGCAGTGATGTCTCATGATAATTTACTAGTCACTTTCATCGCACGTGTTATTTGTACAATAATAGCCTCCTTCCACTAATCAGGCCTCAAATGTGTAGTTATTCATTTTATTTGCAAGTCTTGCAAATTGAGACAGTATGGCATTTCGAACTAGCGTTACATTAGTTATGTTTGAAGCTTAATTTTTAATATATAACTAAAAAATCTGGAGTCAGAAGGAAGTTCAGAAATGATACTATGAAAGGGAAGATTGAGTTAGGTCCACAGGTAACGTATATTTTTGCAGACGAACACACAGATAAACTTGCTGCCCTTAATTATCAATACTGTGAACTAGTAGTTGTCCTTGAACAAAGGTTTTGCCCATTGCTTATCCTGGGGATTACCCTTCATTAATACTAATTAATAAGGTTTGGTTTCATCATAAATTCAGGTTATAAACTGTCTACCTATTGAAGAATAAATAAATCAGCTGAACTTCAAAGTATACTGACCTCTATTTTTGTAGTAACATTTCAACATAATTTGAAATAACTATGCTCCCATGACTCACTTGTCAGAGCCTTCTTAGTGAACATGGAATGCACTGTGGGAAAGTAGGAATCAGAATTTGGTGCGGAAGACTGAAAGTCATATTAGATCCCACAAGACCATTATGGACAGGAAATCAATCAGAAACACTGCCTATAGGACTTGTGTGTGAAAGAAAGAAAGAGTACAAATAATTTCAAATGAACCACTTGAAACAGTACTGCATACATACAATATATTTAATCAATAATATATTTTAATTATTTCTTACACTTCAACACACAACAGTACTCTATCACATATCACCCTAAGAGACAAAATCTCATTTAGTATAAAAATAAAAACATGCCACATACTAATATCAAATCTGTTTTGGATAAGGGCCTAACATTAAATCCAGGGATTTCATGAAAGGAATAAAATATCCCCTACAAACAATGTTTAGAAATATTACCATGGCACAAGAACATATGGTAAAAGTATCTTTTGAAAGCAGACATATCCACTCTTTAACAGACAAATAGGCTAGGCCTATTCTCCAAAACAGGACTGACATGATAGCTTCTTACAGTAACCGAACAGATTTACACCTATAAAATATTACTTTTATAATTAAGCTGACTTCTGGATTTACAAATACAGTAGGTGTTTTCAGAGCTGAAATAGTTGGTCAAACATGGTGAGTCAGACTCTATAACTTCTATATATGACACTGAAACAAAAGAAACAAAATTAGAGCAAGGAAAATTTTTGTTACGTTACTGTATACATGCCATATCATTATATGGTTATTGTTCATTTCACAAGAATTAAAACATGCCATAACATTTCTGATGTTAAGATATTAACATGGTTTAATTTGAACTTATATATGACTGCTGCAGTTTTTGTTTGAGTCTCAGAGTTAGAAAAATTGATTGGCTGCTTCTGCCATACTCATGAATACAGATATTAAATTTAATTGTTGAACAATAATTTAACTGTCATGCACATTTCATCAAGTACTTCAGCAGTCTCAGGGTACTGAAAACACTGTAAATTAATAGTGCATTTCAAATATATCAGAATTACTCATGGTGCTGGACAATGATAAAATATACCAAATATAGAAGTGAACTGAAGTTCAGTATTGAATAAGGAATGATAGGTAAGAAAACACATCATACAATATTTTATTTTAATTATTCTATTATGAATAAATGAAACTTCTTTTTTATATATCTATGCTGGTCATTTTTCATTCAGAGAAACAGTACAGGAAGTCTGGTTTCCTAGAATCAAGATAAAATGACTGTATAATAAATTCATTCTTTTAAGAAGAAAGAAAGGTGACAAAAATTAGATCTTGTTGCAAATTACCTGCACCTGCAACCATTATGCCAGAACAATTCAGTAATTCTAATTAGTAGGCAATAATTGTAGAACTAATTCTGAAAGTTAACCATTTATGTCAGTGCGGAAAGAATTCTGAGATAGATGCTAGAATATTATTTCACTCAGTTTCAATTATAATGTTTTACTTATGAATATATTTCACAGGTTAGCTTATATCTTTGGATAAAGAACTAAAGAAGAACATAGACAGTCAAGAAAATATGATATGATATGGCACAGAGGTGATAAATGTCATAAGCTCATTTTAATGCTTTACTTAATTTTATAGCTTAAGACATGAATGATACCTATTTTCAAGAAGCAATGTATAAGTAAAATATCATAAAATGAAAACGTTCAGAAAATGTAAATTACACACTAGTATCAATACGGAAATGTTATGTTACTCACTGATTTAAGTTTTGTGACCTTAAAAATAAAAATTTTATTCTTTAATTTTCTCCCCACAATTTTCAAACCACTGGCCTCAGTTTATCATATACCAAATAAAATTGTGTTAGAATGATACTATAAAAATTATGCATACAACTACAGCTACAGCAACTTTCATTAAGTAAATAAAAACAGCCTATTTCAATATAGTTTTAACATTGTTTTATGAAAATGACACATGAAAGTCATATACGTGTATGACTAAATAAGGTCATACATCCAGTTGCGAGGAGGAGGAAAATAAGAATGGATAAGACAGAAACACCGAAGTATGGCTGTCTTTGCAAACCCAGAGACATACTTGCAACAAATTCCAGCTACAAAATTCAGAACCACAACAATCACAGGCTACAGAGGAAATGGATATGAAAGTGCAGGAACAACCTGCATTTGGTAATTTGTCACTTAATTTAAAAATTTTTCATTTGCATTGCATTAAGGTATGCAGTGAAGCAACGAAATGTAAATATATATTTTTAAAAACAAAGAAAAACATTCACATATGAAATACACTGCATCATATTACCACTGCAAAAGATCTACAAAGTCATTATTTTATTTTGACATGTTTGGAAGTGATGTATAGAACTGGTAGATATAGTGAAAATGAATTTATGCAAGTAGTCAATTTTAAATCCTAAGTTTGCTTCCACTGTACAAGCCCAGCACAAAAAGATATGCACAAGGAAAAAATAAAATTCACATTTTTATCGGAATTTAAACTTTTAACATACTACAGAATAATTTTTGTTTTTTCTCATCCTCTTAAATGATTTAATGAAAGTGTCCTCCTTCATCCATGAGTAACATGTTCAGGATGATGCTAGATTCTAAAATGTATGTTGCAGGATTCCAAATACACCACAATTGGGAAAGTTACAAAACATTAAAGCCCAGCTTTACATTTTCTTACAACATAAAAAGCAATATTTTCAAAACTGAATAATTTGCATACTATGGCTGACTTTTTAAACAAATCTTTACACCTTCTTCTGCCCTATACAGTTGATTGATGTATTAAAACGAGAAAATGAATTATGTTAGTGGTGCACATGCTCTTGCATCTTTTTGGGCTGCCAGCCTTGCATGCCACTAAAAATGTCGCATTTAACAGCATAATTAATACATCTTATCACAAACTTTTTTTTGGTGTGGATGGGGATGAGAATTATAAGGCCATAATTATAAATTAATCCAGCTCAGCTTTCCACTACTTCTTTCATATAGAAACAGCAGGAACAAACCTGCCAGGATTTATTTTGATAAAAGCATCAATAAGGAATTCTCTACCAATTCTTGGAAATCAGACACTTCTGGACATACATGAATGTATAAACTTGCCATAGGATGGGATATGAAGGTCTGGGGGTCCCACAATATTTTCCATAAAGTCCAGAACTTACAACTGTGCCTCAGTAGAAGGATCTGAGTAGTTTTACTAGCAGATAATGGAATTCTGGAATAGCTCCATACATAGCGGATGTAACGACTGAGGAACGGACAATGGGAAGAAAGGAAACACCAAGCCAGAAAAAAAAAGTTGCAAGCAAAGCTTCAGAAGAGAAGAACCGGTGATGCACTGTTAGGCTATTCGGGACAAACAGGCTTAAGAAGGGAGCAGTGTTCATGTCTAACCGTTGCTGGGCAACGGGTGGTGGAACGAATTACCACAAAGACAGACCCTTGATAAATGGTCGGTTGCCAAGTTACGCAACAGTGGAAATGAGTATACACAACAGTAAGGAAAGCGGTGTTTGTCTGTGCTGAGCCGAAGTGCGCTGGTTGCTACACAGCGTTGCCCAGCAATGCTTTTGTAAACATGGCGTCATGCAACAGGGGAGCCCGTGCACCAACTGTTGCTAGGCAATGGGTAAACACAACATCACACAACTGTGAAAGCCATCACATAACTATTTTCTGTTTTTAGTGCGGAAGTTACATAACAGGAGTATTCGTCAGTGAGAGAGAGTAACCAGTCAGTTGCAGTCTAGCATTCGCCGGAGTGAATGGAAGTCCATTGTTATTCAGTTGTATCAAGTGAATGGCAGTGACTCCGGCAGGAGAAGTAACTGTGACACTGCAGATGGCAGTAGTTGTGAAACTGTAAATTGTGCAAATGTAAGAGCGAGTGGAATAAATTCGCTAGATCCAGAATGGTGTGAAGTTATTTGTCGCATGACCTACCCAACATGTGACAATATCATCTCTGGGGTCCACCCTCCTCCTATTCAATGGGAGTTTCAATCTCTCTCTGTACTAATGACATAAAAATTATTTTCATAATTTTCATTATTTTATGCTGGCAAGTTTCACAGCTGACAAGAACACAAGCCAAGTCTATAGTAATGTTTACAGAAATGTCCTCACTGTCTCAGAACTCATACAACAAGCATCCAAATTTATGAAACTGTTATGCATTCTTTGAACAGCATGAAATGCAATGAGGTCATGCTTTTTCTATCCACACATTTCATGTTAAAAGCTAAAACTTGGTATGTCAGCTAAATTTTATTTTGGTGTCTACTAATACATTATAACATTACATTAAATGTCGTATATCTGTAACTTATCAAATTTTACAGAAGTAGTTCACTGTATAAAAAAAGGACATAAAGCAAAGAACTCAATAAGATCTAAAACCGTTATGTGAAATATTTTTTAATGCGATGAATATTTAATGAGGAAAGAGAAACCAGACTGTGCACTACATCTAGAGAGAAATTAGGTTCATAACATTAAAATATCGCCTCTGCAATAAATGTCAATATCTATGAAGCATGAAGGACAGAAAAAATGCATCTGGAAAATAAATGGATTCCACTGTAGTACATCTTTTCACTCTTGTTCCTATCAGTATAGAAAAATTTCAGAGTTTGATGCAGTAAACTGCACAGTTCACGTACAACATAACATATACATGTATGTAATAAAACAGAGGGGTTCTAAAGTCTGGTTGCTTCTACCGAAGCCTTGGCCAATGATAAACATTACACAGACTCAAGGTAAATTTCTCACATCACTTTAAATATTATCAAGTGCAGAGGTTATATGTTGTGCTGACTGAGAAATGGTACAGTGATTCAGGAGCATAAACTGGGATGGATGAAGACTGATGCAAATAATGAAAAACTGGTCAAGACCCAAACTGAGGCCCTCCTAAACATAAATTTGAAATTCTTCTGTTAAATTTATGCATATGGTATGTTTTGTTTAATTATGGTTCATTTAACTATGTTGTCAGTAGCTCAGAGTCTACAATGCTGAATTATAGGAATGAGTAATGGATTAGGAAGGGACTGTAGCCTAATTTGAGGTAGTATCCTGGTGTTTGACTGGAAGGGCCGAGGAAAATCATGAGAAACCTCTGTCAGGGGAGGCAGTCTCCTGGCCAAGATTTGACCTAGAGGCATTCTGGATACTAAGCAGGCGCATGGTTTGTCCGTGTCATTATTACATGCTGAATATTATAACTTTACCCTTCACAATATCTCTGCTAGTACTCGTATCTGACGTAAAGGAACAACATATGGCAGAAGTTTATATTTTACCATATCAAAGAGTCTTTTAAGTTTCCACTCAAATAGATTTCTAGCTGCTAACAGTGGGACTGGAAATAAAAAGATTGGGATAAGTTAAACCAGAACAAAGGAATAGCTATGGTCTGCCTTGTTTTGTTCTTGTTCTTGTGGAATCTGCAGGTCTCATAATTTCTTCGGCTGTTTCAGATTTAAAAATATCTCAAATGCTTTTGTGTATATAAATGTTAAGATACAGAAAATAAAACTATTCAGCTGTGCAATCTTGTAGCAAATTGCAAATTTCCAGAAGGTATAAAGATATGAAAATGTTCATAAACCAGTCTGGATTCTTTGTTCGATTAATAACAAAGAATAAATGTTCTGTAACATACAATTAACATAATTCACCTACCAACACATCAGATAAAAATTGAGTGAACAATGTAAATAATAAGGAATGAGCTAAGAATAAGAAATTAATTTAAAAGCTCATATACTCCTGCTATTACGTTCATAGGAACATACAAGCAAAAAAATCTGTCTTATACATCCCCTGATCTCCTAATCTTCATGCCTCCATTTCTCGACGGCTTCTCGTCTTGCATCAGGTACTAATTGACTTTTCATTCCACCCAGCACATTGGACGTTGCTTCTGTTGCTAGGATAATGGGTTTTACCACCGTTGGCGGAATCTGACGTAACACGCCCCCTACAGCTCCAGACACCCCTTTCTGCTCATGCTCTTCACTTGCCACACGCACTATGGTCTGAGCTGTTTCACCAATTCCCTGCAACATACAGTTCCATTGTAATACAATAGAGGCCAGGCATTTCATTTATCGACCTGTATGATGTAGAAATGATGCTAGAAGACATACTAACATATGAAGTTCTGGAAACAAGCTTACATACTTCCCTTCAAGTTCTTCAATCCATATGGTTAGTCTAGAGAAAATTATAACTAATCATTACATTCCTTAGTCATCTGACCACCTCTGTCGCCTAGTGGTCAGAGTTCTTGGCTACAGATCCAGAGGTCCGGGTTCGCTACCAGATTTTCTTAGAAGTAGTGGATATGGAACAGGGTCCACTCAGCCTCATGAGGATAACTGAGGAGCTATTTCAAGGAAATAGCAGCTCCGGTCTAGAAAACCGAAATTAACGAAATTTACTTACCTCCTTGACTAGCATGTAGGCATTTGCCATGCCTTCCCTGATATCTGCAGGCTGGTTGTAACGTCGTCGTCTACCTTTTAGACCAGGTGTCCTCCGCCGGACACTTGGGCCAGGCGATACCATATCATACGCCATTTCTGCTGTACTCTACAATGGCAAAAATAATGTTAGAAATACCACAATTGCAGTCTGAATCTCAGGTTTAGCTTTGCAATGGCAGATCTGAGCATGCAATAGTAAAACATCATGATCAAAACATGCAAAAGAACAGAGNATGTTTCTGGACCTTGTATAATGTCCTGTCTTTACCTAAAACGCCATCCTCTAAAGTAACATTATTACAAAATTTTATAAAGTTCCAGGAACCAATTACATGAATAAATATAAAAACATATATGTTAAACCTTTCCCATTCTTATTCAGAGTGTAATTCCAAATTCTACTCAGCCTGCTCCCCCCTCCCCTTCACACAAGCAGGTTTAGCTTTGCAATGGCAGATCTGAACATGCAATAGTAAAACATCATGATCAAAACATGCAAAAGAACAGAGAATGTACTTTGAAAATATGTTTACTCTAAATGTGTGTTTTTTGGGTACATGAATTGTAGTCACAATCGGGACAGTTACTATTTACCTGTATGGCCTGGACTAGCCTGTTGGTTAGTTCCAGTGCTGCCATGGCTGTGGAGGTAGTGAACGAGTTGGCGCCCCGCTGCAAACCCCGTACAATGCGTCCATCCTTCTGGTACTGTTCAATGGGAAGCCAGAACAAGTCTCTGATCCCCTGGACTAGGAAATGCGTCAAACAGAGAAATTTTAGAATCGTGAAGCTATTCCCCGTTAAATCTGCTCATACAGTTAAAAATAAAGTTATCTCTGCACTAAATTATATAATTAATCACTATGCTGTGAAGGCACATGGGGAAGTGGAGGTATAGTTCCACCATTCTTAAAACATCGGCACTAGATGGAGGCAAGTGGTCAGCTTCATGTTCCTGCTGCTTTACTCCTGGAACAGAGCTCCCAGTACCCACGGGGCAGGAGGCTGGGTGGGCCCCAGAGCCAGTCTGGACTCTATGGTGAAGAGAAAGCTCTTTTGTTCCTGCCAGGAATCAAACCTTGGTTGTCCAGCCCGTAGCCTGGTTGCTATCCCATTTGAGTTAATACGGTTATGAAATATATATTCTAAATAAAGCGCATTATTATTTCCTGGATATGGAACGTAATGCAGCATAACACAATAGCATTACAAATTACATAAATATGAGAAAAATGGTGGAAATCATATATTTGAAATACATCATGTTTTAGAAACTGGATTGGTTTCCATCAGGTCTGATGCGAGACAGGAATCTTCTCAGTAGACCTTTGTCCAGTTCTGATAGAAATTCATTCTTTGTAGTGAGCCCCAACAAGAAGGATCCCTTGTCCTTTTGATGGAAACAGATCTTTCCAAATATACTTGAGATAACGAACAATGTCTGACATATTATCCACACTCTGAATCAGTATTCGTCACAAACCCTTAGAGAACCAATATTACAGCTGTAATTTCATGTATAAGAAGAGGTACAAACATTTAATTTTAACAGCAAATAATAGTGTCCATTGCATGTCTTGCTCTTTGTAACAATTTATTAGCTACGGAATCACTAAACACAAATGACTTACATAGCTGCACAAGTGCATGCATTGGTCCAACTCCACCCAGCAAGCCTTGTAACTGATTCCTCTTGATGTCTTGCAGCCACTCATTTAAGATGAAGGTTACCAACTTGTCAAAACCAAGCAACCTACAAACAAACCATGTTATGCACAACATCTGAGATTCTTACTGTGGTGACCATAAAGATTAGTGTTTTTTGGATGTCATGCCTTCCACCATGAAGATGTAGACAGTAGGTTCCTCCCAAACATTGATATATGTCTATACAGTGTCACATTCCAGAAAAAAGTAATCTTCAAACCGTGTTACCATTTAATTGATGAAGTGGATGAAAATTCTATTACAAAAACAGTAAGTTCTGAACTTAATTATCACAACTCAGTAGTAATGCATACTTTAAGATAACCTTATCCCATCAGTGGAGTAGTGGAGTTTTTTTTCAATTGCTCTTCCAGCCAATTTAGGACCCTGGCCTATAATTCAGGTCCGTAATCATTTTTCAGATGGAAGGACTCCTTGGACAAGTGATCAGCTCGTCGCAAGGCCTCTACATAAACACAGGACAACAAAGACACAGAATAAATGCATACACACACCAAACATCCATGCCTTAAGTGGGATTTGAACCCAAGATCCCAGTGTCCGAGTGAGTGAACACAGTTCATGCCTTAGACTGCGCGGCTATTGTGACCGGCTCAGTGGAGGTTTAATGACACCAACACACAAATAATTACGTTTATAATCACAAAAACAGGACAAATGTGAAAGACAGCCTATGTACTAAGTCGGCATAGAGGCAAATACTGATGGTTTAAAGGTAACCTACAATGTATTAACTGAAATTTAAATGACAGATATTCAAACGTATGAACTATATACCAATATATAAACTGAACACACCTCTGTTGGAGCTGGAATCTCTCAAATAAGAAAAATGCATGTGAATAATTATACCGTTACGTTTAGCATGTGATGACCCTTACATTACGTTCTGCTAATTTTTTAACTTTCTACTATTATCTGTGACTGTAATGGATATTCATTCAGCAACTTACCCATGTCTGTAACTAATACGTTTCAATCTTAGTTCAGAACAGTTGAGCTGTCCTAGTCCCATTAGCAGACCAGCCAATGGACCATGAGTCATATCCACTCGTTTGCCTTCATAGTCTAGTCGAATGGGAACTTCTCGAGAGAAAAGAAAACTCCTGAAAGCACCATAATTAATCTTAGAATTATTTGCCTTCATAAATACTTCTATACAGCATAAAACAAAGGCTATTTCACTCCCTTTTCTTTTATGATAAACTCTGTTAGAGAAACTCGTGTGGGACACTCATTTTATAGCTTCTGGGTTTCTTTTTTATATATGAAAAAAAGGCCCTTTTTAGGATGTATAAGTAACTTGTTTGCCCAGTATGTATTGTTCTTTAAACACAATAGGAAGATTGTGACATTCAAAGTAGATTTCATGCCATGTTTTCTCGAATTCGTGACGTCACAGCTCAGGTGGTTAGGCACTATTGGGTTCTTACTGTGGTGTTTCAGGTTCAATCCTGTGTGACTTTGCGATGGACAAAGTGGTGTTGGAGCATGTTTTTCTGGTTTCCCTCTGCTAACCATCATTCTACTTGTATTACTGTTTCATACTCATCCATCATTCCCCTTGACACGTGCAGTATCCCTTATTATTATTATTATTATTATTATTGGAGGAGGTGGGTTTCCCCATGCACTGCGACCAGTTTGATCTATTGTATGTCCCCCTGTGATATTCTACCAGTCTCTATACCCTACTGGTACTGGTGCGTGCCATCAGTTCCGACTCAGCCAGCGAGTTCAGCCTCTACTGGCTCAGTGGTATCTAGATGCTTCCCCCATCTACCAGAGGCGTTAGAGACTATTGTTGGGCGGGAAATGTCCTTACAAATTTGGCTCAGAGGTCCGCTTGAGACATGAGGTTCTTTTACGTGCCATAAAGCTACGACATGGGACCCATGGCTTAAAGTCCCTCCCGGAGGACTTGTTCCCAGAATTTTTCTGCCCTTAAAAATTCCACGACCTCCGCCGGGTTTGAACCCGCGTACCTTGAGTCATGAGGTGGGAACGTTACCCCTAGACTATGGAGGCCGCTTCCCTTACTTACAGTCTCTTTTCAACTAGATTTCATGTTCTGAAGGAATGAAGCAAGGTAACATGTCTGGTATATTCTCTATAGAGAAGATGGTTAATACATACTACTTTCTTTAATATTACTGAAGTTAAGGAGCACACAAATAACTGTGTCTACTGTATACATAACCTCTTCCTTCAGATTTTATACAACACTAAAGAAGAAAATGAATGAATCATAATAAGAGCTGACATATTCCTGAAAATAACTTTAAAATATCACTCTAGAGGAAGAAGACATAAGTAAGAACTTTAGGATCAATGGAGTCCATTTCGTATTACCCACAACAAGGAAATTAAGAAAAATAACAAAAATGGCAATGATGAGATAATCTTTCATATTACTGTAATCTATTATCAGTACTTCAGTCTGACTATATTATTTTTTTTTATTGCTAGTGGGGTGAGACTAAGTCCCTTGTACTGCGGCCACTTCTGGCCTATTGTACCAGCCCCAGATGATAGGTGAGGGTGATTTTGGAGCAACTGGTGGAATGAAGATTGGCAGGGGAAACCGAAGTACTAGGAGAAAACCCTCCCCAGCACCATTTTGTCCACGACAAATCCCAGTACAAGGGACATAGTCCCACCCCACTAGCAATAAAAAAACAATGAGTCTAGCTAAGTAAGGAGTTGATTTCTTGAAGTGCCATCTCCTAACCACCATCTTTATTCACAATAAGCTATCCAGAAGGAACTGAATCTCATGTTAAAAGTGGATCTTCCAACCCCTGCGGCCATGGCGATAGGCCATTATGAATTGCATAGTCACAGTTACATGCCTGAAGAATATTGGTGGTGTTGGAGGTTTGTCACTCAGCTTTTGGGTTTCTGGCAGGGTAGCCACATGACCTGAAACCTGTTTGCTGGTCTCTTCTTCTAACAGAATCAGAAGAGTCTGAGGTTCAGGAGAAGGAGTCCTACAGCCTCCATCAACATTCACTGTCATCACAGGTGCCTGGTGTGTTGGTGTGTTGTGACGAGGAGTGTTACACTGAAGAGTACCATCTTCTGTTTGCAACACAAGGGAAATTTTCATTGAATTATGCTTCCTGTGGCTTTGCAGCTCTGAACAAACCACAACTGTAAGCAAACTTAAATTTCCTCTACACTAATACAAAAACCTCACTATTCAACACATTTTAGTGGGTGAATTTTGGAAATGTATTTCATTGTATATAAACCATGTCTGCAGTGTATCTTATTGGTTATGGGCTTGACGAGTGGGATTTGGTTCCTGATAGGGGCTGAGATTATTCTCTTTGCTGTTGCACCCTGACTACCTCTCTGGCACACCCTTTCTGCTATCCAACCAACCCTGAGGGTAAAGCAGCTGAAGCATGAAGCAGGCCGCTTACTTGTACGTCCTTCTAGTGATGAGATTAACCATACATGGAGCCATAAATATTCATGGTGATGGACTTGGGCTTAAGCTCAGGGAGAACTCTGTCTTTGTCTTTTACCCATTACTCTATGATTACTTACAATGTGAGTGCTTTATCATTTGCCTGCTGATGACATTCTGACATGGTGAGATGGCGCAAATCTTTCACTCCAGTACCTCATGTTAAGAGTTTTCTACACTCCATTCATGAGTGAATGGAGTGAACATAAATAAAGGTAACGCTATCCCAGTAGCAGGCCGTGGAGGACCATAAGGTTGTGAGAGGTCAAGGCTCCCACATTTTCTAGGCAAACAGCTCACAGATGGCAGTAAAGTTGTCAGCCTTATGTGCCAGCTGCCCTTTACCCCCAGGAAAATTTCTGGTACTCATTTCTGTTAGAGGCTGAGTTGACCCCAGGGCCACAATGTGGCTGGAAGGATTAGGTCAACTGAATATCCAGTGAAATCGGGAATCGAACCTGCAACCTTCTGGCTTGTAGCGTAGTGCCCCAACCAACTACGCTATAGTGTGCCCTCAGTGAACACAAATAGCAGTGGTAAAATGCTTCTCCTATTGGCTAGTAGATGGCCAAGTTATTTAAATGTGGTTCATGCAATATCTGTTTTTATGGTAGAACAAACAAAAATCAGCAATTAAAAGTGTTATAGTGTCATTACAACAGCACTGTTAACAATTTAGCAAACATTCCGTTACAAATGTTGGTTCACTGTTAACTAAGCTTTCCACACCTCATGCCTTATCTCTGTTTACAGCGCATCCACTCCAGACACTATGAAGTACTAAAAGTTTTTGTTTCCCAAATAGCAGTTTATGTTTTATTCTGCAAAATTCTTCCATACATTGCATCCAATGATGGCTATTTCAGTGACTGACATTTATCGAAGTCTCTGATCACCTACAGCTTGCGTTTTTATAGACAAAACCCCTTTCTGTACACTGGAGGGGTAGGGGATAGCTCAAAGGTATGTACATCAAGGCTACATCTCACCATATTTATTCTACTAGATGTGTACTGTACGTCAGGTAATAAAAACTAGAGCTTCCCTGAGAAACAAACAAAGAATGGAGGCTTCTGTACAAGAGTAGTCTACATTCTATCTACATCAGATAACACAAAACTGTTGGAGTAATACCTGAAGTTCTTGTAAGATGTAATAATATTCAACATAAATTTAAGTTCACTTTTCATCATAATACGGACCTTTACTTTTGTTTAGTCCGGATATGTCAGAGAAGAAATTGAACAAAAACAGAAGAGAATCTTGATCTATGTTAAGTCTCAGAGGAAGTAATGTTACTTTGAGACAGCACTCTTGAACAGTCAGCTTGGGGTCTGGGCGTACATGCACAGCCACAATCCTAATCTGAAATTCAGAGAGAAAAAAAAATACAGAGCCTTGAGACATAATTTGAACATGAGAAAGTAAGTAGTAACAGTTTATTACAAAAGCTTATGAAGCAGCCATTTCTACCTCCAAAACTGAGGTCATAGCATATTATCTGGCTTCACTCACTGATATCCCCATCGCTTAATATCTGTCCACCGTTCTCTTGCTCTCTTTTGTATATCTTCCACCACTTGGCCTCTAACAGTCCGTCTTTCATCACCTCAATTATCATTTATCTGAAGCTTTCAAACAAGTCCTTTCATCAACTACATATAAGATTTGTCCATTTCACTGTATAATTGTTCTCATTAACTTTTCTTGTAATGTCTCCATTTTTATATCTTGCATACTGATTCAGTTGTTTGTTACTTAATACAACTCAGTTTCAAAATCACAATGTTCTTTTGTGGATAAAAGAAATTTCAGTATTTGAAAGACAAGAGGCAAATTCTACATCTTGCTAAACGTGCTGCAAACTATCTGCGTTCTTTGTTTCAACACAATTTAAAGCGGCCCTACTGACATGGCCTGTGTTTGACTTTCATGTGGCCTCTTAACATGATAATTGTACCTTAAATAAAATGCCTATTTTCTGTGCAATGAAGTATTTCAAATTTCAAGTACAAACACTGTCAGAGCAGGGATTAGAATTTAATTAGCAGATTCACATATAATATTATTTTAAACACTTTTATATTTTCATTATTTTCCTTCCTTCAGTTTAGGGTTAACACTGCCCAGTGTACACAGCTGTTATTCTGCGCGAATAAATAAAATAATCAATCATCAGCATTAAACACAAAATTTTTGGTCTATGTTTGGGTATCTGAAAGAAAATACTGATTCAATGCTGTTTTTCTATGAGCACTACTGATCTGAAGTACATATAAACTCGAGGAAACTGATCAGCATAGGCCAATTACTTAATATCCAATGAGTCTATTTACTAACTCAGTAATTTGTAAGAAACCTCATTTTTAATGTTTTCGAATGAAGATCTACTGAGCTTTTTGGACCTGTAAATTCCTTTAGAATAACAACAGCATGGAACTCCCATTATTCTTTCTCAATTTAAGGTTTTTCCTCATTTTAAATTCAATTTCAGTGATCTCAAGCTAATAATCTCAGTGTTATATTCCCTCTGTTTAAAACATTTCCTTGTTTACTGCTCAAATTCACTGCTCCACAAGAAAACTTTAAGTGGAGAGTTCACCATATTAAATATGCATGTAACCTGGTTACTTTGTTATAAAAGAGCTTAATATTCACTTTCCAGGCTATGCAGCATTATATCCCACACGACAGAACTTTTCACAACCTCATATCCTACATGCTCTTACCATATTTGCATGTGACCGTTTCGGACTGGATTCGCTGGAATATTGATAAAGGAACTTGTTGATCTGTGATGAGGCAAGTCGGTCCCTGACCTCGACATCACTCACCAGAAGTATCTGCCGAGAAGCCTCTTTGGCCTCAGCAGGATATACCTCATGCCTGAACTTCACCTGAACATATCATGAACAAACATATGAGGTGATGGCAATGATCATATATGACATAAAACTAACTGAAAACTTGATACCCGTCCACCAAACTACCTACCACTCATGGTACAACAATACTGTCACCTGATTAATTCCATATACAGCTCAGTCAGTATAGTGATGGGGCTACACACTGGATGACTGGCATTTGAATCCTGAAAGCGACAAGATTTTTCTCTCTTCCATAGCATCCAAACTGGTCCATTGGATGGGACGCTGGGTAAACCCCAGAGCTGGTCTGGACATTATGAAGAAGAGAGAAGTCTCGCTCTTGACGGAAATCAAAACCTGGACATCCAGCCAGTAGTGTGTAATTATACTGACTGATCTATCCTGGCTCATATTAGGAAATGAGTCTTGATCCATTTTATAGTACAAGCTCAACCATATCTAGGAGAACTGAGGAAATAAATACCAATATGGACAACAGTGGTTGCAATCCAGACATTCTGGGCATAAAAATGCTGCTGCAGCTACTCTACATGACAATGTAGAACTTACCTTGTTCAGCTGCAATTCCATGAGGACATCATGAAGACGTCCAGGGCCTCCACGGGACTGCCACGTTAAATGTGTGGTGGCTGCTGCAACCTTTGGACTTTTGAATGATGGGCTACATGATTCAAACCGAATCTGTAAAAATTGGTATATATTTATATTAATTCATTACCATAAACACTTGGGGTATGTGGTAGCATAGTTGGTTGAGGCACTATGATACAAGCCGGAAGGTCGCGGGTTCGATTCCTGATGAGGTGGATTTTTTCAATTCATCTAATCCTTCCCGCCACACTATGGCCCTGGGGTTGACTCACTCTCTAACAGAAATGAGTACCAGGAATATTCTTGGGGGTAAAGGGCAGCCGGCACGTAAGGCTGACAACCTTACCGCCATCTATGAGCCGACTGTCTAGAAAATGTGGGAACCTCAACATCACAACCCTATGGGCCTCCACGGCCTGTTACAGGGATATCTTTACTTACTTTTACTTGTTGTTATGCTATTATAATTATTCTGTTTCTTTAATGAAAAAAGTGTATTATGAAGATACAATTTAAATATTCAATGAAGAATCATGAAAATAACATTAGACAGAAAATATTCAAATGAACAGAACATATTAACATAATTATGGCAAAAGACAATTAACAGACACTTTTACTACATTTCAATTAGTGTAGAATTGCTGGGGGCGATACAACAGATCATTAATAGTCATGGTGCAATATTGTCTAAACAGAAGACCATAAAAAATCAAACTGTTATGACTGATTAGGTGGGCTCTGTATAAGTTTGGTTCTTTATTTTCCAATGCTGCCACAATTTCGGACATAATATAGTGCTGAGATATTGCACAATGAATGTGAATAAGGAATCAGAAGGAATGTGGGTCGAATTGGCCACATTATGGACTATTTAAAGGTACTGGAGGGACTGACAAAAACTAGGAAAACCCTATTGAGGATACCAATTTCTGGGCTAGATTCAAACCAGGTACCTCCCAAAAGTAAGTCACATTACTGCTAAGCTGGTCAACTTGAAGACTTTGTACACTAAGCTTTTTCTAATAATTCATTCCTTACCTCAAGAGGACTGGATTTTGAGTATGTTACAAAGCCCCCACCACCAATATGAGTATCGCTGGGTGAACGAGCAAAATGGTGCGTTGTGAAAGGCGGAGAGGATGGACAACTGCTGCTGTAAGAAAATGTGTAACTTCAGATTTAGTTTGTGTAATCAAGCATACTACCTACCCTCTTCTAACATGGCACAATGTTTGTATATTTGCCTGGGTTATAATAATGGAATCCCCATGCAATGTTTCTCAGTTTATTTTCATTTATTTGATCTTTAATTTCTATGGTTCCCACTATATTAATGATAAACTTACTCTATTTATGGTTCCCATCAGTTTCACATACTTCCAGAGAAACTTTAAACACACATTTCACTGCACTTACAATGTCAGCACTTGTAACCAACTACAATCAGAAGCACAGACCACTACTTAAGCCTCTGCATTTAACCAAACATTTATGGAATTATATTAAAGCAGTACTTCAATTTCGAAAGTTTACTAATCTACACAAAATCTCTGCTTCTGTTAGTTATGAAAAAAATAATTAAAATTCATACCAAGCTGGATTCGAGGTTCTCACAGTGTTGCCTACAAAGAGTTCTATCTTATGGGGTATAACAACATGCAGTAAGCCTGTTTCATGCTGGTTTCTTGCTTGGCTAATTCTTCAAGACTCGTAATGGAGGCAACATATTCATCTGAAATGTCAGCTGATTTTCACCAGGCTTCACAGCAATACATCCCAGAAAACAGGGGGGAGGGGACCAAAAACTTGAAAAAAAAAAAAATTTCCTTATGTATATTAGTACTATCAGAATCAAGTGACGAGCAGTCATTATTGTCTTGAGCACTAACATCATTATCCAGCTGCATTTGTAACCCAAACATTATTCAGTTATTTACATTATCCACTAAAATACTGTGCCTTGTACCTTCAACAGATATTAGATACTAATTATACTGTACATTATTCAATAATTCCAATACTAATACAACATATCCATGCTGTTTGTCATTGTATTCAAGAAGAGAGCCATACTTTTCCAGTATCACCATATCTACAAATGTGGGATAGTGCCCCCAAGCTTCTAAAATTAATTTCTATTGGTTACATTTACTCACACTACAGCATCCCCCTAATATAACTCCCTCTCATATTTACACAGCTTATAATCACATAATAATTACTTCCACCATAATTACTTACAGGTTTGTAGATTATAAAGACATCATCTTGGATCCAGGGGCACCAGACAGACTAAGTGTACATCTGGCAAAATATCCCAGTTCCTTGTAAATACCATACATGGATCAACCCTAATACTATAGGAAATATTCAAATGTTGGCAAATGTAAAGGTAGTGAAGTTATTCCTGTGCTAACACCAATCCATTAAGGCATGTAACATGCATGGATTCCTAACCTTGGTATTGGACGGATGCAAATGGCTAGGGTTTTTTAAATTCGCTAAGTGGGGAGTGGAGTCCAACTGGGTCCACTCAGCACGGCGGCCACCGATTGCCCTACTGTACCTGCCCCGGGTGATTATGATAATGGAGAATATGGTGGAATGAAGATTGGCAGGGGAAATCGAAGTACTCGGAGAAAACCCGCCCCAGCGCCACTTTGTCCACCACAGATTGCACTTGACCAGAACCAGGATCAAACCCGGGCCGCCACAGTGGGAAGCCAGCAACTAACCGCTTGATTTATGGCGCGGCCATCAAATGGCTAAGTTAACACAATGACTGCCTTTATCTCCCCCCCTGCAAAACAGGTGCAGGGTCATATTTGGTATCAAAGGAAATGAATAAATGGAAGAAAATGAAGGAAGGTACATACAAGTACATAGCTCAGCGAAAGAAGTGTAGAGATTTAGTATTATGTTATATTTACTAAAGTATTAATAGAACAGAATTTCTTCAGGTTGGAGATTGAGATTTAGAACTTTCATGATGAACAGATGGACAATCTAATGGTATTCTCTTGTATAACTACGCATCACGAGAGTCCCACCCTGCCACTCAATTGATCAGACAATTGTGGGATTCATGTTAAATATCCAACAACTGTGTTAAGCTACATCATACAAAGTGAAAAATTAAGTCTTCAACCTTAGTAACAAGTCCCATCAGTTTTCACGTGAATTTCAAAATCTGCTGCAAGAATTTCTTACACAAACTAGACTTTGAACAGAAAACAGCAAATCTTTCCTTAAACTGTGCCCTAATGATGATTCACTCTCTTGGATGATTACTATGAACTTCTTGAAACACTACTGCACATTCATACGTTCATTGTTTCCTAGCATTCTGGTAGACAATGCTATGCCTGATTAAGGTTTACTATTTACTGTTCCTTCATCTGAAATCCTAAAACATACCGAAGAGTGTTATTCTCTGCATGTGATGCTGTGTAGTCTGGTAGAAGTTTACTGATTTCTTGGAGGAATGTAATGCCTCCATCTTCAGGGTCGAAGAGTAAACAGCGCCCTCCTTTATTCTTGCTAGTTGCTTCATTGGTTTACTCTCTGACTCTGCTGATGGACATGGTATGCTCCTCTGGAAAGGTAAACTACCAGACTATACGGCATCACATTCCACAAAAACAGTGCTCATTTAGAGTCATCAGCCTAAGAACCTCAAATCCAACTCAAAACATACTGATGGTATGTTTAGAAGAGAGTAACATTAAGTTGAGCCATGTTCATCGTAAACATCCAACATGAAAGATAAAAACTGTTTTCCATAATAGTTTAGAAAACATAACAATATGAAATCCCAACTCTTCTTCTGGCTAACCCTGTAAATGTAACTCACCCCCTTCATAAAATGCATATACTAGCAACTGCACACAGGTTAGTAAAGGTTAGTTACCATCCTGTTCTGTAGTTATCATCGATCTTGACCTGTTTCTTGGTATTCTGTGTTTTATTCTGAGCTGGTGCCTGACCGAAGTCCTGACCTCCATACATGTGCCAGACGACTGTCATCTCACAGAGTGTATAGCGAAGCACAGCATCTGGAAAGTGTTCTGGAGCACGCAGCTGGTCCGTCTTCCCCATCGGTACTGAGAAGTGGTTATCTATTACTCGCACTGGATCTTGGGTAAGTGTTCGGATTTCAGGTAGGCCGTTTTGAAGCTAAAACAAGGGTATTTCAATGACATTTAAGTTTTATGTGATATATGTAGGGATTACCTAAGAATTGTCTTAATCAGAGTTCAGTGTTACATCCTGGGACCAGATCTCTTGTTCTGCAAAGACATTTGAGTATTACTTCTCAGCTCTTAAAAGCCCATTTGAAATGTTAAAAAAAAATTTAATGACTTCAATTTAAAAAAAAAGAGAATTACTGGACAGGAAGGAATATCAGCACTCAGAAGAAACAAAACCTGAGACACTGGTTGAACTTTAAAGTTGTGTCTGGTGAATATAATGTGGGAATTGTTATTACAGAAAATCACGCACACAAATATGTCACTAAATTTAATAATTATTATTCACCATGATTCCAGAGCCCGCTTCTTTATCGACAAAAAAGAAGTCCTCCTCCACATCACCCTCATCATCATCCATGGCCTGACACAGCTCAGAATCATTTAAAGGTCTAGCAGACAGTGGATGATTCTCATCTGGGAAGAAAAACACTTCCACTCCTTGTCTGTTCTGACGTGACCGTGGAGATCCTACAGGAAACATGTAAAGACTAAATGAGCAAAACCAGAACTTCTCTTTCTCTGGCAGTACGCTACATCAAGCACTACTTTTGGTCATGGCCTAGCTCAGGTGGTTAATCAATGGCTTGTCGCCACGGAGGCCTGGGATCAATTTCAGAATACTTTTATGTGGAATCTGTAATGAAATAGTGGCCACTCAGGGAGGTTTCTCTCTGAGCATTTCAGTTTCCCCATGTCAATTATTGTTTCAGCCATGCTCCTTACTCATTTCTCATTAAGGGGGTGGTACAACAGATCCATCTGAAGCCTCAGTCCTTAGTCCCTCCTACTCCGCGACTTTTAGTCTGCAAGCAAACTATACTTACTGAGCAACCGCCGCTTGTCGGCAAAGTTAGTGCCAACTTTTTGCGGATAGAGGTTGTCATTTGGTCAGCGCAAAGGATTCCCATGGACGTTAATCTCGGTTTTCTAGATTGGGGCTGCTCCTTTTCCATTCAAGTAGCTCCTCAATTATCCTCACGAGGCTGAGTGGACCCCCTTCCAGACTTGCTACTTCTCAGAAAATCTGGTGGAGCCGGGAATCGAACCCGGGACCTCTGGATCTGTAGCTAGGAACTCTGACCACTAGACCACAGAGGCGACCTCCTCACTCCTATGGCTAACAATAACTTCCTCCTCCTCCCCATGCTTGCATGCACGCACATACATTTTGTATTCATTACAGGCATTAATAAATGAACAGATAACATAAAAAACAAACTGTGGTCAGATGTCTATACATTTGAGCTTGTACAATATAAAATGTAGGACTGATAAACATATTCATTAAGGCTGATGTTTAATGAAACATGCCCTGCAATTGCTTGCTTCTGCATAGCATTCTGCTCAGAAAAATGTGATATGCTAGTCCTCATCCTCTCTCTGATCCAATAAAACAATTTCTGTGTGTCATTTCAAACACTTCATGAGGATCTGCACCCATAACCCTTCCCTCTGCATTCTTTCTATACTGTGGGAAAGTGAGAACCCTATTAAACTTTACCTTGAGTATAGACATATTCACTCGGAATTCTACATTAACCAACATAAATCTGCTACACACATACAAAAGATTAATGACAAAGCCTTACTCATGACTTACTCATGGAGCTGAGCCCTTCTTGAGGAGCCGCCAGTTGTGCAGCTACTCAAGAATTTCCCAGCATTTTATGGAACCAGAAGGTTCATTACCGTGTTCACAAGAGCCGTCCACTGGTCCCTATCCTAAGCTAGATCAATCCAATCCATGCCATCCCATCCTATCTCTCTAAGATCCATTTTAATACTGTCCACCCACCTATGCCTTGGTCTTCCCAGTGGTCTCTTTCCTTCTGGCTTTCCCATATCCTACATGCATTCCTCTTCTCCCCCACTCATGCTACATGCCCTAACCACCTCATCCTCCTTGACCTGATCATTCTAATTATACTTGGAGAAGAGTACAAGTTATGAAGCTCCTCATTATGCAGTTTTCTCCCACCTCCTGTCACAGCCTTACTTTCATAAATAATAAAACTAATGATAAAATATTTACTTGATCTTCCATTTGAGTGGATACCATTTGTGTCCCTCATAGCTTCCTCCATCATGTCATGAACATGTTCCACTTGTGACTTGGAGAGATTATGAGCATTATTTTGGTTACTGTCAACCACATTCATATTTATGAGCATTTGGTCCACTTTTGCACTTCCACTAGACACAGTACTTTCAGACTTTTCACTCTCATCCATTGATATGAGATCACCATCTGAGGCAAAGTAGGTCAACAAATCAGTTAAAGCTTTTCCTGAGTCTGCACAAGTTCGGACATGGAGGATATTATTAGATGCGCGAAGATCAACTCTTGGACTGCCTTTATTTTGCTCTCCTCGTCTGTCGCACAACCTCAGCGAAAGCTCGAACAGCCCCAAGTCCAGTACACACACGTAGTCTTTTTGCAGATCTACGGGTGACGAGAGATGCCTTAATCCAGTCTTGTTAGAGATAAATAAGGCGGCATCTTCTGCCATAAAGCGCAGGGTGGAAGAGCTTGTTTGTGCTGCAATATTGCTGGAGATACTGAAGCTGCCAAAGGTGATCATGGACTTCAGAGGAAGATGGATCGGCCTGCGAACAGAACCAGGAAACAATGACATTCACTCTTACTTCATGGTACAGAATCAATCATGGAGGATATGCAGGATTAATCGAGAATCGCGAAGTGAATGAGGATGATGAATTGGGAGGAATTTGGAAGGAAGGTCTGGCTCAGTGGAAGGTCCTCACCCAGAACCTGCTTGGAGGGAACTGGAAAAACTGCAGTCAGCCTGGACATAGACAGGATTCAAATTGGATAGCTCTCAAATGTGAGTCGTATGTACTGTCACTGAGTTATCCTGATTAGTGGAGCTTGACTTAAGGCTCTCACAGCAGTGACTATGAAGAGTACAGTCTTTCAAGATGTAGCACTGCGTAGTTCAGGAAAAAATTCATATTGCAACCCAGAAGACTGTACTCTTAATAAGAATTAGAATGGTACTGCACATATTTTCCATACTGCAAACCTGCTATAGGCCAAATATTACTGGAGAATATTTAAGGCAAAATAAAATATCATATTTGTTCTAGATGCATCAATATACAGGGCACACAGTGATTTAGAAAATATTTTTTTCTGAACCACACCATAGTATTTTGATTTTCTGGGCAATTCTGAAATGGGGAAAAAGAAGCAAAGTATAGTAATAAGGTAAATATAACAGAACCCCATTCACTGTTTCTCAAGTTAAGAGTCCCCATTTAACAATCAATTTCTGTAGTCTTATCCCCATTGTCTCAGTGTTAATCTCCTTCCACCTATGATTTTTTCAGATTAGTGGTCAAATCCACTGACCCAAATGGAGATATTAAACATTTCATTACATATGGGACTTTTGTAACTAACAAGCTCTTAGCTGCATCTTCTAATTCTGTGAAAGGATTAGTATAGTGGTCAGGGTCATGAGTATACAATGGTTATCGGTGATTTAAGGTTTTCCCATAATTTACAAGGTGTGGCAATAAAGAACCCGGATTACTTTTATGACTCATTTCCGGCCACGTCATTGACGAAGAGGAGGGTAGGGCATTGACCCTTGGACTTCCCTCTACCGTCACACAAAGTTTCATTCACGTGCATCGGTTAGTCTGGCCGCGACCATTGTTAGAAGCGGATCGTGTTTCTGAGCTCCGTCGGAATAATGCTGAGTGCTAATGCAGAACAACGTGCTAACATCAAATTCCTCACAAAACTTGGAAAATCTGCCACTGAAACTTACAATTTGTTGACAGAAGTATATGGTGATCAGTGTCTATCTCGCACGCAAGTTTTCGAGTGGTTTAAGAAGTTTATGGAGGGTAGGAAAAACGTCGGGAA
>NW_019738361.1:432472-438200 GCF_002891405.2 Cryptotermes secundus
AAAGGGACCAGGTTCGAGTCCGTGGATGCAGTGAAAGCAAAAGCGATGCAACTCTTGAAGAGCATAACACAAGATGACCTGCAGCACTGCTTCCAACAGTGGAAAATTCGCATGGAGCGGTGTAGGGATCGGGGAGGGGACTACATTGAAGGGGATAACATTTCGACTGTCTGATTTTTTTTTAATAAAGGGTTAGAGCATGAATCCGGTTTCTTTATTGCCACACCTTGTATGTTTATTTTCTTCAGTCCTACTTCACTTGTCCCTATGTTGAGCTCTCGAATTTTAAGATGCATCTCAATTCAGTGAATAACCTGTCTTCCTTTGGGTAATACAAATGTCTGAGCACCTGGATGTCAGGCAGTAACTGGTAAGTCTGGTAATAGGGTTGCTGTTTCTACAGCCTCTGGGGAAGACGGTTTTCCTTAGCTCTGGTAAGCAGTTGCTGTACTAAGACAAGCATGTAAATATGTCTGAAGAAGATAGGATACTGATGTCACTACCTACCAGCCATCCTCCCAAAAGAAAGTACTAAATCAGAAAAAAGAGAAATGTTGTTATATCCTGCTAAGGATTGCTTTTGTATTACAGGGAAACCCCAATTTAAGGCTTCTTTCGGAAGCAGTGAATTCAAAACTAAGATAAGAGAGAGCCATACAGGGAGGAAATTTGACACCAACATGGAATGAACCGGATAACTAAAACTGAACATATCACAAGAAACCTTAAGTCAAGGAACATTAGAGGAGGATTTCACAGCATACAAACAGGCCAAGAAGGCCCAAAACTGGGAGGATGATTACAAATGTTTTTTTTTTGTTTTACAAAAACTTTAAATGAAGGATCTGATATATTTTTGTTGAATTGATTTTATTACATTCTTATATTTATGATTTAATAATCAAAGCCATATTAAAAACAGAAGCTGTAATTTTCTGTAGCAGGGCACATAAAGAAACAGATCACAGAGGAAAGGATAAAAGTTCATTTTAATTTAATCATATGTGCACATTTATGGAATCATCAGGCAAGCTCTGACAGAATTCCTAAAAGTGTAAAAGTTGTCCCTGTGCTTCGTTCATTAAGCACTAAGCCATGAA
Source organism: Cryptotermes secundus (assembly GCF_002891405.2). NCBI lineage: Eukaryota > Metazoa > Arthropoda > Insecta > Blattodea > Kalotermitidae > Cryptotermes > Cryptotermes secundus. Next base: position 433,573 of record NW_019738361.1, read on the forward strand.
GAAAAATGGAGACATGGAGGCATTGCTCCATGTATGCTCTCAGCACTGGATGTGGTCAACTTCATGCCACAGCCAATTTACCCCTGGGAAAAGAGCCCCCCAGTACCCACTGGAGAGAAGGCTTAGTGGGGCTCAGAGCTGGTCTGGACACTGTCACAAAGAAATAAAAATCCCTTTCGCCAATGAAAACCAAACTCCTGATTCCTTAGCCATTCAGCCCACACCCCATTGCTACACTAACTTAGGTATCCCAGTTCCTGACATGATTAAAAAAAAGATCTTAAAATACAGGAAAAATAAGTCTGGGAAGATGTTTGAAACAAGGGAAGAATTTTGTTTCATAATATTCATAACAGGTCTCAGTAAGCCTAATCCTGGGATAGACTCACTGTGAAATTCTATCAAATTACCTGTAGTCCACGCCGCATTCCCACAGATGCATGTGTAATTCTGTGATCACTCCAGGAGGATCATAACCAGCCACAGGATAGTCTATCACATCAAAGAAGTCCACAATCTGTGTGAACCAGCTGTGGTTACTAGTGCACATCCGATGCCTGAGAGTAGCCCCACGAAGGGCAGCCGCCACTTGGAATGTCTGAAAGCAGTACAGTACTTCAACACAGCGGCAACAGCTACAAATCTGCACAAGAAACCACTAACTCGAAGCAGCTTGTACTTGTCCCCTCAGTCAAGAAATTCCCTCACTTTTATGGTATCAGAAGGTTCATTCCAACATTCACAAGAGCCTAAGATAAATTCATATCACTTATGTAGATTTACTAAACAGAAATTCTACATTAACCAACTATGTGATGAGTACTGGTCTGACATTAATATAGTCCGCACTTTGATCAGACGACAAGAGTCACGGTCTTACCTTAAGATTGTGAACAGAATCGTCCACTTGGATTTTGATAGCAACAGCTAGCATGTCTAAGCTATTATTGCCTGTCCCAACTGGTCCAGATGTTCCTACAGATGCCCCCCCTTCTGAACGATAGATGGTTGGGTCTAGGTGTGAGGGAGGTGGTGAGCCAACCATCCTCAACTGTGCGGTTTCATACAGCGTTGCTACCAGGCCTGCGAAAACACATATACCTATCAACTTCAATCCTGTCTCAGTATGAAAAGTTTTTTCCAGCTGAGAACCAATTTGGCAGACTTTCAAAGGTCAAAAATCACACAAATGCTGGTGAATTCAATGCTTCAACCTTTAGGCTAAAAGCAACCAACAGACATTGGTGGGGGAAATGCTTGAAGCTGACGTTTAATTCAATTTACTTGTAACAATGTAGCAACTAGAAGAAAATCTATATCATGGAAATATGATATTTAAATCATACTTTCAAATTTTATATTTTTTTCATAATTTTAATAGTATTGTAACTGTGCTATGAGATGAGTGACTTAGGAACAGGGGTTGATTCATGACAGGGGCAAGAATTCTCTCTTCTTTATAGGATCAAGGCTGGTTCTGTGGCCCACCCAGCCTCCTAACCAATGCATACTTGGGACTCTTTCACTAGAAATATAGCAGCTAGGACACAAAGATCAGCACCTATGTCCATCTCATGCCAGATTTAAGTATACATGGAGGTATACCTAGACTTCTCCATGTTTTCATGGTACAGTGCTTTAATAAACATAGTAGCAAATCGTGTCATCTTTTCATTACAGTATTAAAACGCAAGCAGAAAACTGTACTTCAAGTGGAGTGTACGTATTTTCGAAATACATTTCTTGTGAAGAGTTCTGTCTTCTGGGATATAACGCCATGTAGTCCACACAAAAAGTAAACAGAAGTTTCGGAAGACGATATCGGCTTCGTCTTCAGGGCTGAAGAATAAGCTAAGTGAGAAACCAGTGTGAAGCAATCTTTATTTAATCTTGAATATGGAGGCAACATGTCCCTCCAAAATTTCAGCTGACTTTCAAAGGATTGCATGGCATTATATCCCACAAGAAAGAACCCCTCATAATCACCATTGTGAGAACCTCAAATCTGACATCATTTCATGTTTTATATTATTTATGTACTGCAATACTAATATAGCTAACCATTGTGATAGAAGGAAGCCTGATTGACTTGGACACAAACATAACCAAGTCCGGGCTTCCCTTTGTAGCCTGAGACGGAGAACATGCTGCCCTCTTCAAACATCACCTGCAGTTCACCATGCTGCCCAGGAATCACATTTTTGCCAGAGTCCTACAAGAAACAAGTCATCATAATATTAAAATAAAATGGGGAGGCAACAAGTGATGGAAAGAAACTTATGATGTCTACTGTCCTTCACATGTTTATATTCAAATGGTGAGGCTATTTATGTTCTATGTCTGTGTTATGTATATTTCATATTATGTTACCTACACTTGTTCCAATGATTAACTGGAACATTTGTTCTGATATGTGACACATTCTATATCCAAGGGTTTGTGATCTACTTCTCAACCTGTATCTGCATCTGCTTGAATTTGAAATAAAAGAGAGAGAGAGAGAGATGGAGAGGGAGTGGGGGGAGAACGGGGGGGATGCTAGCAGAGGCTATAAATTAATGCAAAGTTTATTCTAATGAGAACTTCAAATATTAAATTTAAAAAACAAAGAGTAAATCAATCTTCAGCACAGTCCCCGTTATGTTTGATACACTTCCTCTAACACTGCACTAATGCTTGGATTCCTTGGAAGAAATTTTATGGCTGGAGTTCAAGCCTTGACCTCTTCAGCTGATGAGAAATGACTTTCTCTTAGAGCTTCTTTTACCAGCCAAAAAGAAGGCACTTTAACTGTAAGGGTTTTGCCACCATGAAAACTGGAAGTTTTCATATAATGCCAACAAACGGTGTGCCATGTGGATGCTCAGCTCAGCTCCATTTCTATGCATAGTTTCCACTGCAGGCCTGCATACTCTCACTGTATTGTATCTGTCAGCATCACTGCCATATTGCCCCCCAACCCCCCCAATTTTTAACATACAGGACATTTTTAAATGTTCTCAAGATGATTTATTATATGTAGTCGTATGAATTCCCAGATACAAGAGTGTAGACAGACACATTTTGAAGTAACATGTTGGTATCATGGTCAAAGTGAGTGAGGTAAGGATACAGTTGGGTTATATGGCCATGGTGGTCTCTCAAAATGACAGAAGCGGAGAAGACATAGAACCCTGTCTATGACAATGTGCACAATGCACAGGGAACTGTGAGAAAGCAGCCCTTACTAAGGTCCATTTCAGAGAAGAAAGTCAGAATATGATCCTCATAGGGGGCCTGAGAGAAAAATGATAAAACATTCCTTTTAAGGTACACTGTAGACATGAAAGTGAGAACGCAGGAAACATATCTTCAAAAAGACAGTTTTTCTCACACCGTCCTCCTGGTTCCATATGAGGGCTGTCTTCTCAAAATTCCCTGTTCACCTTCCAACAGTCCCAGATAGGGCTACATTTCCTCCCACCCCCTTCTCCCATGGTTGTGAACCACCACCAACCATGTCACTGTGACAACGTAATCTGAATGACCACAACCTCTATCCATTCACTTCAACCTTGATGATGGAGGCCGCATTTTCCTCTAAAACATTTGTATGTCCACAAGACTATATGGTATCACTATCCCAAAGGCCATGAGCACCATGGAAACTTCAAATCTAGCTGTCCACTTCATCCTTCTACCACCACACGACAGAGTCATGACAGTGCAGTTGTTATAGCAACTGGCTACAGACTGGATAGCTGAGGGGTTGGAGTTTGAGTCCCTGTAGGGGCATCCAGACTGCCTCTGGGGCCCACTCAGCCTTCTATCCAATGGGTACCAAGGCTATTTCCCCACGGGTAAAGTGGCAGGTGCCACTCACCTTCAACTAGTGTTGAGGTCAGGAATACGTGGATCTATACATCCACTCTCCCATACATCTTCATGGCATAGTGCTTTATTAGTTACGCACATGGACAACTTTCACAAAATAATGTAGTATCCCAAACTACGAGACTTCTTCATCCAGTCTCTGTTTTATGAATGAATCAGCAAGAAATACACACCCTCACAGGGGCAAACAGGCAGATTACACCCTGACTGACTGAAAGTGTCACTGTCATTGTGCTCTGCCCAAGCTGATTGCTGCCTTCAAGCTGCTGTTTCCTCCTCTGCCGCTGGCGGTGTTCATACACAGAGTAGTAAACCCCTTCCGTGTCTTCCGAGTCAGAATCAGATTCTGCAAGACAAAGTGCACTATATAACATACGCTGTAAGGATATAGGTGGTACAGTCATTAATTTCGTGGACTGGCCACAAAGATTCGTTGCATTGCACTACAGCACGTAGGTTGAGGCATGATATGATGCCCTGTCAGTTCATCTCTTGTCACAGCAAGAGGAAGTTGTGTGCAAACAGTGTAAGCAGAACTACTACCTCTACTGTGAACTGTAGTTAAATACAAGTGGCATAAATCAAAGACGTGGCAGTTTGAACAATGGTCAAACATCAGGTTCTGCCAAAAAGTAGGCAAATCCCCTAGTGAAACGTTTGGCAGAAGAATTGGCTGTTGCTACACGACAACACCCCTGCACATCACTCTGTTCTTGTCCAAGAGGAACTGGCAAGGCAACAGCTCATTGTTTCGC
>NW_019738361.1:438230-470253 GCF_002891405.2 Cryptotermes secundus
GATCTCGTACCATGTGATTTCTTTCTCTTTCACCGCTTGAAAGCAAAGCTACATGGTTGTAGATTTCTGTCGTCCAAGGAGGTCGTCAATGCCACAAGAGACGCCATACAGGAATTTCCCACCAGTATGTTTCACCAATGTTTTCGGCAGCTATATCAACATTGGCAGACTTGCATAGTGGCCAACGACAACTATTCTGAGGGCTGATGTGGATCTGAGTAAGTGTATGCAAATACCTTGTAATATGATGTGATAAAACCACAGTCCACGAACTTAATGACTGTACCACGTATAACCACAGGGAAGCTATGACACTTTTGCAAACCCCACCAGAATATCAAATGAAAGTTCTGTAAATGATATAGTGTTAACGAAGAGAGTGCTGAGTAAGCTCAGCTTGTCGCTGCTTCTGTCGGTTTCTTGTTTGACTTACTCTTTGAGCCTGAAGATGGAGGTCATCCATTCTTCCAAACTGTGTGGCATTACTACCCAGGAGACTGTATCTTCACTATTAAGAAGTGTTTGAATGATAACAAGAAATGAGAAGTAGCCAGTCAGAACCATATACAGTGAAACCCTGATTTAGCATTCTCGCATTTCTTGTGGTCCCAGCATAAGTACCATATGAACAATGTATATTTTCCTGTATTTCATAAATTTTGCTTTAATAAATAGCCCACATTTACTTTAAGAAATGTTCCTTCTTCATTCATTAATTGAGTGTGATCATGGTTGAAATGGCGCCCAATATTCACATTTTCTCTTTGCCACCAATCATCACTCTCAACCATAATCTTTAACAACTGACATTGTGCACTGAATTTTGTCAACAGTATTTCTTTAATTTATTGTTCGTTATGGCATCCATGAACAAGATGATGCTTACAATTACTGAAAAGGTTAGAATTAGAATTAGTAGTTATATATCATTACTGCATAACCCTTATTTAGTGAAATATATATTTTGTATAAGAAAAAATAGTCCCTTAGTTATGTTATTTTACATGAATTCCATGAAGTAAGATGGTTGGCCTCAGTATGGAACATGACAGTATATGCAAAATGCAAGATACTGTTTACTAAATATCTACATACCATATTGGATGCCAGACTTGCACATGCTGAAAGCTGGATATAATGATTCTTGAAGTAGAGTGGATGCAAGGTCTATTCCTGTTTGACCCTTCCCACTGTACAGGTCTACAGGTGATGACATTTTTGGTTTAGGTGCAGCTGGTTCCCATAGCAACATGTCTGTGTTGATTCTACAAAATAACAGGATACTCTTTTGAATACTTTCTATGTAACTTACAATAAATTTTATAGTGATTGTCCTGAACTGGCAACATTTCCATCTTTATACAGAAGACTGTAGCTTCAGCCTTGCTTATACTTCTCTCAAAAAATGTTCTGATATAAATGTTAAACATAAACCATGCTCTCAGATCCTTTCATTTTGTCTCAAATATCTCACATAAGTTTTATACAGTAAACAAAGACTTTGGGCCTACTTTCTTTATTCTGTAATGGAACATGATATCATGATATCATCATGGTCACATGTCTATCCCTCCCTCTATGAAATTTTGAATGAAATGACAAATTTTCATGAAACTTTGTATGAACACTATGCCACAACCAACTCTTGTCAACCTGATACATTTTAATTCTTTGCTATGAATAATACAAACACAGTGGTTACAGATCTACGAGGTGCTTGTGACAATGGTTAAGGCAGAGTCCAGAAATTTTTTGGCACAGAGTATTCAACAAATATGCAATTTTGCTATGGTATATTTTGTAGAATGCAGAATAGCAACATGGGTGACGAATCACTGCAGCTAGGCATGTGAACTCCGAGGATGGAGACAAATCATACATATACTGTAGCATGTAGACCCAATGCTAGGCAACAACCACGAAGCAAATAACTAGACAATGGTTGTTATTAGCAGTTAATGAGAGTCAGTTTAGTTGTGTTGAGTTGGCTGCTTGGTGAGTGACTGAGTAAGTTGGAGAACTGCTGAGGTTCAGTTGTTGTGAGCTGTTGCTCTGAGAAGCTGGTAGCTGAGGTATGGGGACAGTTCGGGAACCAAGAGTAAGGGGAATGTCTGACGTTGGAAGCCGCTACCGAGCAATGGCTAGTGAAAACATGCCTGTGAACACTAGTTTGTGTGTGTGTTTAACAGCGAACTGTAAAGTGTAGTCACATGCTGTATCAGAGGCCAAATAAATTTGATTATCAACCCAAAACCTGTCTACAGTCACATTCCAATCATGTGGCAATACTTACAATTTTTTGTTTCATCCATTTCTTTAAAAGTTAACAATTTCAAGCATGCTGACGGAAGGCAACATTGAGATCATATTCTGAACTGTATAATTCCAAATTTAAAGTTCTTTTTTAATTTTATTACATAGATTGATGCATTTTTAAGGAAAAATAGGCCTTGTTACCTGTTATATATGAGTTCATACAAATGTTTTGAAGACAGCTGCATGCTGGCACAGGGTAGGGTAATTTCTAATTGAATGCGGCTGTTGCGAGAAGCATAATCAATAAAATCTGCCATCTCCTGCTTATCACCAGGTATCATGAGTTCTTCACCTTAAATGTATATAATAAAACATAATTAAAAGTATATATATACCAGAACTAATCCAATCAGCGAAATCTATGCACCTGTTGATGAAACACACAGAAATTTCAACCAGTAATCATAAAATATATCCTCCTAGCTACACACCCAATCTGTGGTTCTATGACACACGAAAATCTGAATATAATAATTTACTCACGAGATAAAAAGGCCACTAGTTGGGTTCTAAAACAATGACAAACATGATACTGTAAGTAAAAATGTGCAGACAAGAATTCCCTGTACCTTCAGCTGCCTGGTTTGATCTTCCGTGAGGCGTGTCACTTTCATGTATCACCTTCTTTGAACTAAATGGTGAAGGTTCTTTCTGACCAGAACTTTCCAGCGTTTCTATTGAAGTCTGCGGTAGACTCTCTTCACCCTCAGTTTCTCCAATGTCATCTAAATCTCCTCTGTTGCTTTCTGGATACACTTGAATCACTATTCTAAAACATACAAACTTAAAAATGAAAGATCTGAAGTTGTCTCAGACGTGATTATGAAGACCACTGTCTTCTGGAATGGGTCACTGTTCTCTTTAGCATACGTGTGTCAATGTGCTGGAGGAACATGGCACCTCCACCTTCATTATAGGTACCCTACTCTTCTTGCTGCTTGACTTACTCTTTGGAGGAAGCAAATTCCTGCAAAATTTTGGCGAATTTTTACCAGACTTCAAAGCATCACATCCCAGCAGACATTCCCCTTCATAATCATGGAAGTGAGAACTTTCAAATCTCGCTATGAACAACATTTCACATTCTAATAACATACATATGAGAAAGTACTGTCATAATGAAAATGAATACTGTGAAAAAAGCAGTCTTCTGGGAATTGGCACCGTGTATATGTGGTGTTACCGAAGTTTCGGAGGAACGTATCGCCTCCATCTTCAGGGTAGAAGAAAAATATAAGAAATCTGCAAGCGAAGAGACCGTCAGATGCAGTCTGAGTTTACCGGTTCTCACAGTCTCTTCGCTTGCAGATTTCTTATATTTTTTCTTCTACCCTGAAGATGGAAGCGATACGTTCCTCCGAAACGTCGGTTAACACCAAATATACACGGTGCCAAATCCCAGAAGACTGCTTTCTTCATAGTCACTGCCGTGAAAGCCTCAAATCTTACAAAATGAATACTGTCGTGTATAGACTCGTTGGGCATGGACCTCGAAACAAATGGGATGGTGGCTTTTGCTCTGCAATGGTGCAGTCAACACGTTCCTGCTGCAATGGTTACATATGCAATGGGTGAAATGGGGTGGTGTCTACATGGTCCATGCCAAGAGGTTACAAAAGGAGAGAAATGAGGTAACCAGTTCAGTTGAGCTCTTCAAGGGAGGTACAGAAAAGACTGTTCTACAGTTGAGAAGAGTTCTGCACAGGTGGCTGTGAAGACAGGACCTCAGAAAGGGAAGCTGAAGAAGCTCCACTGTTAGAATCTGTTGCTAGGTAACAGCTGTTGGAAATATTGCAGGCTGGAGAAGATTTGTAAAGCGTGAAGATCAAAGATATCGCCGTAATTATTTGTAGTTCCAAGTGGTGCGTATAAGTGGTCGATTAATCAATACAATTTTTTTACATCAAAGTCTAAAACTATTAGTATCCTGTACTTGTAAATATGAAGTTTGTTCCTTGTATCATCACTAGAACAAAATTATGGTGGTACTTCATGAACCATGCAACAAAATGTCACACTTAAAATATGTTTTCTAAAGGATGAGTTCTACATACCTGGGCCAGCCAAAACCCTGTCCACCATGTGGGAGTGAATTGCCATTTTTGTCATCTGCTGATGCATAAATGAAAGGCACCAAGGTGGTAGTATCAGCTTCCTAAATATAAAGGGAGATATACTTATTTATATGTAAGGTACACAGTAAGATTAACATGTTTAATCCTTTATATTCCTATGAAGAGAAAAACACGTACACAACTGCATTTGTCAATAATCATCTACTTGCATGCAGCTGCAACATGTCCATGAGCACCCATCATCTTTGCACGTATGAAAGCACCTGTTTAAAAAATTTTGCTTTACACCTAAGACACTAATTTCTTACTTCCAGCTTTCCTTGATGATGAATTCTGTGTACCTGGCAACAGTCCAGAATTCAGTGTCACTTCCTTGTGGTCCTTTGGGACCATTTCTGCACACACCTTCCTCATGTCAAGATCTTCAGTTAAGATTTTCTTAGATGTTTCTATGTTGATGTTCGCTTGCTCTGCTATGCTCCTGACAGTCAGTTGACGATTTTCACGTGCAATATGACAAACCTTTGCAATGTTTTCTTCAGTTCTTCTCGTTGCTGGCCGTCCTGATCTCTCTTCATCAGTGACACTTCCTCTTCCCTCAGAAAANGGCGTGTCACTTTCATGTATCACCTTCTTTGAACTAAATGGTGAAGGTTCTTTCTGACCAGAACTTTCCAGCGTTTCTATTGAAGTCTGCGGTAGACTCTCTTCACCCTCAGTTTCTCCAATGTCATCTAAATCTCCTCTGTTGCTTTCTGGATACACTTGAATCACTATTCTAAAACATACAAACTTAAAAATGAAAGATCTGAAGTTGTCTCAGACGTGATTATGAAGACCACTGTCTTCTGGAATGGGTCACTGTTCTCTTTAGCATACGTGTGTCAATGTGCTGGAGGAACATGGCACCTCCACCTTCATTATAGGTACCCTACTCTTCTTGCTGCTTGACTTACTCTTTGGAGGAAGCAAATTCCTGCAAAATTTTGGCGAATTTTTACCATACTTCAAAGCATCACATCCCAGCAGACATTCCCCTTCATAATCATGGAAGTGAGAACTTTCAAATCTCGCTATGAACAACATTTCACATTCTAATAACATACATATGAGAAAGTACTGTCATAATGAAAATGAATACTGTGAAAAAAGCAGTCTTCTGGGAATTGGCACCGTGTATATGTGGTGTTACCGAAGTTTCGGAGGAACGTATCGCCTCCATCTTCAGGGTAGAAGAAAAATATAAGAAATCTGCAAGCGAAGAGACCGTCAGATGCAGTCTGAGTTTACCGGTTCTCACAGTCTCTTCGCTTGCAGATTTCTTATATTTTTTCTTCTACCCTGAAGATGGAAGCGATACGTTCCTCCGAAACGTCGGTTAACACCAAATATACACGGTGCCAAATCCCAGAAGACTGCTTTCTTCATAGTCACTGCCGTGAAAGCCTCAAATCTTACAAAATGAATACTGTCGTGTATAGACTCGTTGGGCATGGACCTCGAAACAAATGGGATGGTGGCTTTTGCTCTGCAATGGTGCAGTCAACACGTTCCTGCTGCAATGGTTACATATGCAATGGGTGAAATGGGGTGGTGTCTACATGGTCCATGCCAAGAGGTTACAAAAGGAGAGAAATGAGGTAACCAGTTCAGTTGAGCTCTTCAAGGGAGGTACAGAAAAGACTGTTCTACAGTTGAGAAGAGTTCTGCACAGGTGGCTGTGAAGACAGGACCTCAGAAAGGGAAGCTGAAGAATCTCCACTGTTAGAATCTGTTGCTAGGGAACAGCTGTTGGAAATATTGCAGGCTGGAGAAGATTTGTAAAGCGTGAAGATCAAAGATATCGCCGTAATTATTTGTAGTTCCAAGTGGTGCGTATAAGTGGTCGATTAATCAATACAATTTTTTTACATCAAAGTCTAAAACTATTAGTATCCTGTACTTGTAAATATGAAGTTTGTTCCTTGTATCATCACTAGAACAAAATTATGGTGGTACTTCATGAACCATGCAACAAAATGTCACACTTAAAATATGTTTTCTAAAGGATGAGTTCTACATACCTGGGCCAGCCAAAACCCTGTCCACCATGTGGGAGTGAATTGCCATTTTTGTCATCTGCTGATGCATAAATGAAAGGCACCAAGGTGGTAGTATCAGCTTCCTAAATATAAAGGGAGATATACTTATTTATATGTAAGGTACACAGTAAGATTAACATGTTTAATCCTTTATATTCCTATGAAGAGAAAAACACGTACACAACTGCATTTGTCAATAATCATCTACTTGCATGCAGCTGCAACATGTCCATGAGCACCCATCATCTTTGCACGTATGAAAGCACCTGTTTAAAAAATTTTGCTTTACACCTAAGACACTAATTTCTTACTTCCAGCTTTCCTTGATGATGAATTCTGTGTACCTGGCAACAGTCCAGAATTCAGTGTCACTTCCTTGTGGTCCTTTGGGACCATTTCTGCACACACCTTCCTCATGTCAAGATCTTCAGTTAAGATTTTCTTAGATGTTTCTATGTTGATGTTCGCTTGCTCTGCTATGCTCCTGACAGTCAGTTGACGATTTTCACGTGCAATATGACAAACCTTTGCAATGTTTTCTTCAGTTCTTCTCGTTGCTGGCCGTCCTGATCTCTCTTCATCAGTGACACTTCCTCTTCCCTCAGAAAAACATGTCACCCAATTGTAAACTACTGTTTTCTTAAGAGCATTATCCCCATAAACTTGCATTAACACCTCTCTGATTTCACTTCCAGTCTTGCCAAGTTTAACAATAAATTTAATGTTCATTCATTGCTCTAATTCAAGCTCTGGCATTCTCGTGACAGCACACCAAAACACACTCGTACAATAATAGATATCAATCAGAAAGAGGCTGCCATAGATGAGTAACAACACAGCCATGGAATGCTGATATGCCAACGTCATCAAACCTTACTGAGGTTCTGTTTGCTGCTGCCATGGCAAGCACACAGTGGTGAGTTAGTGAACTTTATTGTAAAACCTTGTATATTAGGTAAATACACAAAAGATAGCATGCAGAAGGGACCTTATAATCAAATCTTACTAAGTGTAAAAATGTTATATTTTTTTTATAACAACATTCTCAGCCATAAAAAAACGTAGAAGAAATGAAAGAATTATACATTTCTCCCCCTTCCAAAATTATAAGCAGTAATACATAAAGGAAATACAGGAAGATATATAAATAAAAGCTACAATTCTATACAAAGTCAATTAGACCAAATACTTGGTAGGCTGATGATAATGAATGAACATGTCATACATATACAACTTTTCTTCTTTAAATTATTTACTTACCAACTAGTCTTGCTCTGAGAATTACTTAACTACAATGTACTTACCTGGAATAGTCCACTGATGTCCTTGCACTGAATTTCAAATCTCTTGCAAAGTTCTCGACTGTCTATCAAGGAATGAAATGAGGTATCACTCAATTCAAATACGAGGAAGTCTTTCCTGACTGAGCGCCTCCACCAAGGCGGACGGTCCATGTCATGTATAGGCCGCAGATCTGGGGTAGGAAACCTATTAAAATTAATTTCATTGTGAAGTAAATGTAGGTGATACCAATAATTATGGTTACGATGGGTGGAAAGTTTTCAGAAGTATTCTCCATTCAGATTTCCTGAATCTACTAAATTCTACTGATCACGTTCCTGGATAAGACATGATTTATCTACATGGAAAGCGGCCTCTGTAGTCTAGGGGTAACGTTCCCACCTCATGACTCAAGGTACGCGGGTTCAAACCTGGCAGAGGTCGTGGAATTTTTAAGGGCGGAAAAATTCAGGGAACAAGTCCTCCGGGAGGGACTTTAAGATGTGGGTCCTGTGTCGTAGATTTACAGCACGTAAAAGATCCTCATGTCTCTAGGAGACCTATGAGCTAAATTAGGCAAAAAAAAAATTCCCGGCCAAGTAGTTTCCAACGCCTCTGGTAGATGGGTGAAGTATCAGGTAGAGGGCCGACCTCATTGGCTGAACGGGGCTGATAGGACGCACCAGTACCGGTAGGGTATGGCAACTGGTAGAATATCAAAGGGGGACGTACAATAGACTATTAGTCGTGGTGCATGGGGAAACCCACCCCCTCTAATAATAATAATAATAATAATAATAAAATCTACATGGAAGCAAATGGAACAGATCATGACAGAACTGCTAATTTGCACAGATTATGATAACGAGTAGGCTGGTATCCATGGTGAAAGATGCATGCCCTGGAAAAAATCTGAATTTGCAAGGTCACAAGTTTCCCTTTCACACTGAAATTTACATACAAATTAAAAACCAAATAGGTATTTTGAGCTCAAGTGGAAGTTTCTTTGTATGGATATGTTAAGAAACATAAGAACAGTGACATAATAAGAGGATTTGCATGCCTGTCATACCTGAGCTTCAGTGTGAGCAAGGAACAAGACCCATTTAGATCCATCTTGCTGTCAGACAATGAGGGATTCTCCACAGCTTGATAGAAACAAGACTGATGGTTCTGAAATGGAGATAAAATCAACAATTTTCTCACGTACTTCAAAAATATTTCATATTTGAAGATATTTAATTTTCCTCTACATTTTGCTCTGACAAATGTTTAGGAAGTTCTGATTCATTGCTATTAAAATGAAAGCTTACCACTGAACCCTATACTGAAACACTTCTACCCAATAAATGCACTGATGTTGATGCACATGTCTTCAGGAACAGTATTTGAACATCCTGGCTACTACAAATGTATGAATACACAATCTGATAGCAGCATAAAGGAGGTGGCATTTCCTTTTCGTTTCTAATGACAGAACACTGAAGAGATTGATCACAGCAAAAAATTGGGATTTACAGCAAAATGCAGGATACTGTACAAATAGTTCTGACTTCAAAAGTGATTTGGGCAGAAAACATGTAAAAGAATTTGTATTGAATACAGATGATCTTCAACTCAACGCCTTCTGCACCAGATGTCAAGATAAAATCACTGCAGATATTTCTCATATTCACACTTGAGATATCTATATTCTTACATCTCTCATGTGCCCTGAAGCAAATTTGGTGTTCCTTCTGCAAAGTGGCTGTGGGTTCAGTAAAGCTGTGATACGATCTACAATCGAAACATCAATTTCAGAGCAACAGGGCTGAAGTGTTATCCTGAAAGCAAATATAAACAATTAACACATGTATGTAAGGAGAACTGTTAAAGAAGAACTGGATTATAACGTGTTCCAACATACGAGACATCTGTGCGAGGATGACTGTAACGTTTGGTCTGCCCCTGACGTACTGTCTTCTCTGAGTATTTGAAATGCAACTTCAAATCAGGCTGGGAGGCCAGACAATGTCCAGCCTGTGGATCATCTTCACTCTTAACACTCCGTTGGAATTTCAGCAACTGAAAGACAGGTATCATAAGCTTATGTACTAGGGGACTGCAGGAAATGAGATGACTACACCTATTCCTGTTTTTTTTTTATGATTTCCTTTAGATTTTCCACATGAAACTGATCATCCCACAAGCAGCAGCTGTCACATCTCTCTCTCTGTAGTGCCTATGTGCACAGAGAGAGTGGGAGAGAAATGACACCCCTTAGGAAAAACACTTGGCTGGTTAATGTAATTTGCACTAGCAATAAAAGCTAAATATGAAATCTGAGATTCTGATGGTGTTGGAAATTTATATTGTAGTCTTCTGTGTTATGACACTATGCGGTTTTCCTTATTGGTTACCAATATTTCAGAGGAACTCACTGCCTTCACCTTCTACAATGAGGATGGTGCTGACAGGTTTCTCCAGAATGCTGATAACCACACAAGGTTGCATGATGTCATAACCCACAAGATGGCAACCTAAACTAACACTAAACTTCATCATGAAGTTCTACTTACATTAACATATTCCACATTGGCTGTTTGAGAAGGTGTTTTCTTGTCCACAAGGCACTCCAACACCTCAATGCTAGCAGCTGTCACACTGCCACTCATTAAATTGGCATGCGATGTCTTCTTTTCATTACCTTCCACTATCACTGGTGCTGCCAGGAGCCTGTTATAAACAACTGACATTAAAAAGGAAAACTTTACACTACTGAAGAATAGGCATTCCACAGTAAGAAGTTACACATGCCACCAATATCAGTCTCTGTCACTTAAATCTGGGTGAGTCACCTTAGTCCCAAGTCTTCTCCATATTTCTCTATTTACCATTTAACATTTCTCTTTCATCTATATCTACTCATTAGTTTCTCAATTTTATTTATCTTCCTTCATTCAATTTCTCCACCTAATTCTTTGTTTAAACTTTTTCCTATCTGATGCTCAAGGGAACTCACTTTGTCAGATTTGAGGTTGACACATTGGCGACTAAAAATTACTGCTTTCTGGGATGTGACAGATGTGAACTGGCAGATCATTACCAACATTCCTCCAAAAGAACGGTGAATATCTCCTTCGTTATTCAGCGACATATCCCAGAAGATAGTAATCTTCCAGGAAACCTATCAATGCCGAGGCCAGTCTGGATATGCTGGTACCTACAGTGGTAATGGGGTTGTCCCAGCTCATGGATGTAAGGTTCAGAATTTAGCTGCTACTAACTGCGATCACTCATGGTAGTACACATTATACACACAACTTGTCTGCATTGTGGTAACATTTCACATGTCTATTTGGCACTGAGCATATTGGTCCAGGCAGTAATATATTGGATTTGTATCTTGAATGTGCATGGCTTGAATATCAGCCTGCGTGGTAACTACCCCAATTGAGGTCTGCTGGTCCTTTTCTGTCCCTCATGGTAAATGCTGGGACATTACTTCAAACCAAGCCGTGGCTGTTTCCTTCCACATCCCTTCCAGTACACCGTCACTGTCACAATTATCCTCCACTCAACATTACACAGGCTAAGTTATAAAACAGCGTCCTTAAATAAATCACAAATAAATAAACTGTATCTTGGTAGGTACCTAATATGAATCTTGGCTAGGTTATCAGACACCATGAAGGAGACTTTCCTTGGTTTTCTTCAGCTTCTCCAAGCGAATGCTAGGATACAAATATTATGTCCTTGGATATTATCCATCGTTGTCTTTATGTAAAAACCGTCCTGTTTATTTTCAAAACACAACGTTTCAGAGACTGGCTTCTCTCTCCATCTTCAGGTAAAACCTACTCAGCTGGGCCAAATAGCTAGTCCCTATCTCCGGAACGCTGTGTTTTGAAAAATAAACAGGGCGGTTTTTAGATAAAGACAATGATGGATAATGTCCAAGAACATAATATTTGCACTGATGTACCATCGTCACAAACTTTTAGATCTTAAATGCCAGGATAGTTACCTTGCTATAGACCACAGCCATCTCACTATTAACGTCTATCTTCCCATCTAATTCCATCTTCTACAACCTCAGCTGATGGAACACAACGAGTAACAAGCATCAGCAAATCTATCAATCAGAATACTTGCCTGATATGGTTAAGCTGACATGCGCTAAGAAATGCATTCTTGGCTGCGTTGAAGTCCTTGTTGCCATACCCTGTGACAGCAAACAATCCAAGCTCATCAAAGAAGTCTTTTGAGATGGCTTTCATCTGTTGCACAGACGATCTTGCCAGACTGCTGCCATCGCTTTCAACACACAGCGTTAAAATGTCATCATGAAGTAACACTGTGGCCAAGCTACTTAAACGGATATGAAAGTGGCTTACTTCAGCAGTTGGGTCTGAGTCCAGCACTGAGTTACCAGACTCTGCAACAAGGAAAAGAGTTTCATTTAATATCACACAAGCTCTTGAATTTAAATATTTACAAAATTTAATATGAAAAAATAAATGGCAATAGAAATTTTGGAAGTACAACATGTTGGTTAAATTAATATTAAAATATAGTAGTGGGACATGAATGAGGAGTAAAAAGTGATAAAATAAAAACAGAAGGGTTTGAGTATGCCAAGGACCCTGAGAGCTATACCAGCGGTAGCGTAGCTACTNTTTGGCTGACCAAGTCACAAACAGTCTTACCTACATGTAAACGAAATCGAACCCAGTGCCATGATGAAGGGTTTTATTGTTCAGAGCCAACAACTGGACCTCTGACTTGAACTTGCGTGTGTTTGTTTTGGTTTCAAACTCAACGTCTAACCGTCAGCACTTCTAAAGTGAGCACGTGTCTTGCGTCCAGTATACTGGACTTTCGGCATCTTCGAGGTCACAGTTACCGTCCGGTATACCGGACTTTCGGTCGTTAAAGGTTAATATCCTTGGAGATACATAGATTGAGTGGGATGGGAAGAAGATGAAAAGAAAGAAAGAAATAAAGAGATAAGAAAAGGAGGTGAAATACCTCAGAAAACTGAGGATGATATCACAACTGAAGACTGTTACAGGAAGAGATAGAAAGACTATGTGGATTGAGTTCTGAGGTTCTCACAAAGATGAAGATTACTGCTTTTTTAAGATCTGACCCTCACAGTCTGGTACATATTACCAGACTACATGGTGTAACAACCCAAAGGACAGCAATCTTGATACAGATAGAAACATTGAAGCTAGATGGGTCAAAAATAACAGAATAAATAAACTTACATGGTAAAGATGATACAAAGGTGATGTCATAAAGAGAATTTTGAGACTGGTATGGGCATTAAGAACATATTCCACAAAACCAAGAAGAAAAGTTTTTGTCATGTGATAAATGTGTCAAACTGAACATACAAGGACATACAACCAATCCTTGGTATGCAGTGTTCTTATAAGTGAGTTACACCAATCACAGGTAAAAGCCACAAATACAAAACATTCTGCAATATTAGTCACAGCAAGTAGAAGTAACCATTCTTCAATCTGATAACAGTTGCTTCCTTTGACAACATATAGTAGCTAAAGCTACAAGGGAAATAACATTCAAATTAAGAAATTTAAATGTAATGATGTAACTACACGAAAAAAAGCATGGAATAAACGGGACAGATATAGTTTTTTACACCACAAAAACATCCTGCATCCCTTATTGTTTTTTATGTAAGAGCTGGTATAGTTCAGTAGGTACAGGTGGGATATGGCCTGGATGGCTGGGGTTTGATTTCAATCAAGGGCAAGAGATTTTTCTCTACTTCACAGCATCCAGAACGGCTCTGGGGCCCACCCGGCCTCCCATCCAATGGGAAACAGGGGCTCTTTCCACAGGAAGTAAAGCAGTCGAGTGAAGTGGACCACTTAGTGTCAATGTCAAGAACAGTGGAGCTAATCTCCACCCCCCCACCCCTACATCTCCATGTGGTGCTTAATTAATTGAGAACAGGAAAAAGTTTACTGCTACATTTTCACTCTTTTGAATTTACAACTTTCTAAGCTGCTTGTCCCAAGTCCCTTAAGAAGTTACCTTTATGAGACTTCTTTCTTCTGCGATTTTGAATCCTCTGATGAAATGGTGAATTCTGCATTGTAGCAGATCCAGGGAGACTGCTTCCTGAGAACCTGCAACAGAATTCAAACAACTCTCATGAATGTAATATGAAATGTAGTATCAATCAGACATTAACATGATAAGTTAAAAAGATATATTTCGTATATTTTCACCTATTGGCTAAAGCATGATTTTCTTGTAATTTCTTCAATATTTTTAAATATCATTAAATACTGTGTTCTTTATAACTGATTAACCATCTTTCTAAAGTTAGCTGCACAAAATTTTGAACACCCTTCTCGCTTCTCCCATCTCAGATACGTGTCCAACCTGTCACACCAAGTTCGTCCTTTCAAATTCCTTATAATAGCAGGGCAGGGCAGTTTCCCTGAATTCAGAGAAGCTTACCTCTTATAGGCCTCATATTTATCTTTCATTAAAATTCTTTTATTACTATTCACAGGTACAGTTTCACATTACTCTGTACATTTACTCAAGGTACCTGTGAGAAGGAGAAGAGGCCACAGATCCAGATTTGCTGGCACTGCTGGCTGTTGATGAGATGGAGCCTTCCATACTAGTAGTGTCTGATAACAGACTTTCGCTCATACCTCCACCACGCATAGGTAGAAATTCTTCATCACTGTCATCTGTAAAAGTACAGACTCATTCTCAAGATGGTTATGGAACTTGTAATGGATGATTACTGGTGACAGGAAGTGACATATTAAGTTGTGCCACAAGTCAGGTAATCAGTCACCAACATCTCACTGTGGCAGACTAAGTCACAATATGATGTAATACACTATAAGGAAACTAATTTAAATAAAACATGGCTGGACTTAAATGACCATAATATATAATCATCAAGCATTCATTTCTCCAAATTGGAGTACAACTTTCAACTGATTCATCTCCTTGGGCTTCTCACTCTTCACTTATTCAAATTATAGCTTATTAATTTCTTCAATGCCTGAATGTCACATGAGCCAGGGTAGTGGAGTCAGTATAGTGATTGCCTATGGGCTGAACGACTGAGAGGTCGGAGTTTGAGCCCCACTAGGGTCAAGAATTTTGTCTTTTCCACGTTGTCCAGACCAGACCAGACCAGGGACCCAGCCAGCTTCATAGCCAATGAGTACTGGGGGTTCTTTCCACGGGAGTAAAGCAGCAGGGGCATGAAGCTGACCACTCATCTCCAGCTAGTGCAGAGGTCAAGAAAATGTGGATCTATACATCCACTCCCCTATACGTCTTCATGGCATAGTGCTTAATTAGCTAAGCACAGGGACAGCTTTACCTTTACCTGAATGTCACTTGTGGCCTTTATCTCACACCGCACTGGCTTACCTAATGAAGCAGTAGACCATCCCTGTGTATACTGCAACCCCTTTGTGTGCAATGTTGGCATAGGGTGTAGCTGCTGTTGAAGCTCCTGTTCTACCCTTCGGAAGTCGGCACAATCCATTGGCTTCTCCATGCATCGGGACCTTGGTGCTACATTACTAACAACAAAATAATACTAAAAATACACATAACACAAAACATCATCTAAATTCAAACTAAGAAATCAGCAGCAATGGACACCTGCTAAATTTTATATGCATTTTACACAGAGATAACTCAGGCAAAGATAGTTATCCCTGTGCTTAAATGAGTGCCACACTATGAAGAGCTATGGGGGAGTGGGGATACAACTCCACAGATTCTAAATATCAGTCTTTAATGGAGCGTTCAGCCATTAACATGAACGTCATGAAACTAAAAACTTAAAAAAATACGAAGAAAAAATATATACAATTCATTCCAACAAATGTTTGACCTCAAAGAAATAACACTTCAACATTGACTATTAATGCCAACCCTTTAATTACTTCAAGCATTAATTAAAAAATGAATTAAGCTTCTTTCAACATGAGAAAAGTATAATGAAACAACTTTAATCATATAATTAATATATCTGATGATGACTGTGTGAAGCCAAAACACACTGTGAACAAATAAGTGAATGTACCACGACAGTGAAGATCAAACCAATTGGGATTTTCGTAACATAAACAAATTTGTAAACATTTACAGTAAGATCCTCTGTACAGCTTATGCTCATCAATAAAATTTATCTGTAAAGGAGAATGAACCAGAATAATCTAATTTAAATCCAATTCCTTCTCAATAAATACTCTTATTACCAATGAGCTATTACTGCACACACACAGAAAAGAAAGTGAATTGAACATATCTTTATTATTCATTACATCTGCAGCAGCAAAATTCATTTTATGAAACACAGTCACTCCAGAACAGTACAAGAAATCAATCCAGAGGGGAGAGGGGTGTGCATGCATGTGCGTTTCTGATTACAGAAAGAAACTTTTAATATGCATGTTCTGAGTACTGTGAAATTTCATGAATAACTGGCTATTCTGCGTGGCTTTTCATAGTTTTCCTCAGCCCCTTGTGGAAGATGATCGGACGGTTTCTAATATTAGGCCATGATTCTTCCTCCCACATCCTTTCAATTCATTGATCACTTATCATCCTATTGTTCAGTGCTACAAAGACATGAATAAATGAAAATAAAAATATGAAGAAGGGTTAGTTATCAAACTACGGATGTTTAATGGAACTTGGTGGCCTCCTTAGTCTAGGGGTAACGTTCCCACATCATGACTCAAGGTACGCGGGTTTAAACCCGGTGGTCATGGAATTTTTAAGGGCGGAAAAATTCAGGGAACAAGTCCTCCGGGAGGGACTTTAAGCCATGGGTCCCATGTCGTAGATTTACGGCACGTAAAAGATCCTCATGTCTCTAGGAGACCTCTGAGCAAAATTAGGCAAAATGTTTCCTGCCCAAGTAGTTTCCAATGCCTCCAGTAGATGGGGAAGTTATCGGGTACCAATGCCAGTAGAGGGCCGACCTCGCTGGCAGAAAGGGGAGAGTTATCAGGTACCGCTGCCAGTAGAGGGCCGACCTCGCTGGCAGAAAGTGGAGATAGCGGGCACCAGTATCGGTAGTGTATGGAGGCAGTAGAAATTAAAAAGGGGGACATACAATAGACTATTAGTCACAGTGCATGGGGAAACCCACCCCCTCTATACTGAATAACTGAATAATGGAACTTCGTCTCTGACATTATAAAGGAAGAACAGACTGATGGTGTCTGAGAACAGTGTGCTGAGAATATCTGGAACATAGAGGGATGAAATAATAGACAGTTGGAGACAACTGCACAGTGATGAGTTTCATAACTGGGACTCTTTTGTCATATATAATTAGAATGATCAGGTCAAAGAGGATAAGATGGGCAGGGCATGTAGAATGCATGGGAGCAAGAAGGAATGCATACAGGGTTCTGGTGGGAAAGCTAGAAGGAAAGAGACCAGTAGGAAAGCCTAGACATAGGTGGAAGGATAATATTAAAATGAATTTTAGGGAAATAGGATGGGGTGGTTTAGAGTGGATTCATCTGGTTCAATACAGTGACAACTGGCAGGCTTGTGTGAACACAATACAGAACTTAGGGTTCCATAAAATGTTGGGAAACTGAGTATCTGAACTGGTAGCTTCTCGAAAAGGACCCAGTTCCATGGAGTTAGTTTGCCAGTTAGTTAGTTGGTTAGTTAGGTAAATAGTTACTTAGGCATTTCATCAATATTTCAAAAAAGCACAGTACCTTCCACCGAAGTACTTTCATATGAACCACAACTAATCACAAAACATTATTTAAAATCACAAAACCTTATTTCAAACCACACTGATATTCAATTTTGTCTTACTTGTTTTGTGTAAATTTCCTATACCTGGTATCCTCCAGGTCAGGAGTAGCCAGGCCATGAAGAAGTTCAATTAGAACATGAAGCTGACGAGGAGACAAAAAGGTGGTCAAAGAACCGACGTTCACTTCCAGGTCCACTTTGGGTCCCACAACACCCTCGCTGTGCTTTAGTTTCAGTCGAATTTCCTGACGACCCGCCAGTTTTCCAAACAGGATGGGGTCTGGCTCCAATGATAGGTTAGAATGATGATGAGAGGTCCTTTCATTAATAACAGACTCCTGAATTGAGGCTACGTGAGAGCCACAAGGTGATTGAGAAGCTGGAGTAACAGGAGCTGTTCCAAAATTTGAGTCTGAATTCTGAAAGCCAAACCATAAATAAAATTATGTGCACGCGGTAGCATAGTTGGTTGAGGCACCATGCTACAAGCTGGAAGGTCGTGGGTTCAATTCCCGATGAGGAAGATTTTTTTCAATTGACTTAATCCTTCCAGCCGCACTATGACCCTGGAGTCAACTCAGACTCTTAACAGAAATGAGTACGAGGAATTTTCCTGGGGGGTAAAGGGTGGCCAGCACACAAGGCTGACAACCTTACCGCCATCTATAAGCCGACTGTCTAGAAAATGTGGGAACCTCAATATCTCACAACCCTATGGGCCTCCACAGCCTGTTACAGGGGTACCTGATGGTTTAAGCAGAGGATGAAATACCATATTTGATATAATTCTGTCACTGTCCACCTAGTGACCTAAAATAGTTGGTAACACAAATGTAACTGTATACTTACATCTAATTATATGACAGCAATACTTGATTCTGACCTTAGAATCTGGAGTCGAGCTGCTTGATAGTGACATGACTGATCTGGAGAATGTTCGAGCACGAGATGGGAATTCATCTGTATACATTGTGATACCCTCTAAATAGAACTTTCTGGCAGAAAAAGCTGCTACGTGATACATTTTGTTTCCTTGCTGCAAGTACGTTTCACCAGCAGTTGGATTTGGTGGGTCTGTCCCAGCCTCATCAAAGTAGTCCACACTGCAGAAACAGCAAAATATAAACACAATTAAGTGCCTCCTTAAATTATATTAATTTACATCTGCAAAACAGATCATACACATATATTCAAAGACACTAGGATTTTTAAACACACTTCATTTTTTTCATCCTGTAGATTAATATACAAGTACAATGATACAGGATATGTCAGAGTGAGAAAACAAATATGACAATCATACCTACTGCTCAATATAACAAGAGAGACAGGCAACAACATATGATGCTATTACAGAAAAGTATACAACCTTAAACAAAATTATTCAGTAAAGAATACACAGTCTAGAATGCAAAAGTAAACACAACAGAAAACAGAAGGAATTATGGTAAGTAAAGAAATTATTATTACATTATACTTGTAATTAAAATATACAAATAAACAGTGTAAAATACATAACTTAAACTTACTATGCAAACTATGTACACCATATTTTTCCTTACTTGAGAAACCAATGTTCATGAGATCACTATGGAGATAGTACTGCAATGAATAATAGCAAAATTCTGTGAAAAATTCTTCCAGTTTCCTCTTACAGAGGCAGTCTTTCTGTTTTTGTTCAATGCTGTTAAGTAGTATATTATAAAATTCACATCCTGAAGCTACTACCCGACATTTATAAAGTTTCAGATTGTATCACTGCAGCCGCTAACCTGAGTTGTTTCTTTGTATAATGTCCACTAATAATCACGGCGATTCTAAACTACTGTCAGGGTTTCCATGGCCTATTATTTTTCAAACCAGAAACAACAAAATAAAACTGCTTATATTTTCTCCCGGTCATCATCGTGGTGAGTACAGCAGTGTCAAATAAAACTTTTTGAGTCACTCTTTCATATTCCATATGCAGTTTTATTTTTTCTTTTGTTTTGAAAATTACAGGTCATAGAAACCCCGACAATAATTTCGAATCACACTGTATGTTTCTACTTCCTGAAAGATGTCGAACACAACATAATAGTTAGTTAGTTATTTGGAGAGGGTGGGTTTCCCCATGCACCACGACCAGTTTGATCTATTGTGCTTCCCTCTATGATATTCTACCAGTCTCTTTACCCTACCGATAAATGGTGCGTACCATCAGTCCCACCGAGCAAGCGAGTTCGGCCACTTGCTTAGCGGTGTCTATAATGCTTCCCCCATCTATCGGAGGCCTTAGAGGCTATTGTTGGGTGGGAAACATCCTGGAATTTGGCTCAGTGATCCCCTTTGGGGATATGAGGTTCTTTTACGTGCCGTAAAGTTACGACACGGGACACACAGCTTAAAGTCCCTCCCGGAGGACTTGTTCCCTAAATTTTTCCTCCCTTAAAAATTCGACGACCTCCACCGGGTATTTGAACCCGCGTACCACGAGTCATGAGGTGGGAACGTTACCTCTAGACTACGGAGGCCACTTAACATAAATACTATACACCACTATCTTTATTGTGATGTTTAACACAAACATATGCTTCATATGTGATTCAGAGGTGTTATAATCTATCCTCACCTCAAGTTTCATATTCCTAGCTGTAACATTTCATTAGGTAGTAGCAGCAAATGTACATTTTATGTGGCTGCCCTGTTATCATTTCATATTCTCAAACAACTGACTTTTCCTAAAGTTGCATACCTTCTGAACATCTTACATTGCATAAAATTCAGGATGTTACATTAAATGGCACTACTGTCACATCCACCTCAGAAGAGAAGCGATGTGCAAACCAGACTGGTGACGAGTGGAAATTATACTGACAGTAAAACACCACAGAAAGTAATACGGGCTCAATTACATATCTGGTGCCACAAAAATAACTTAAATACAAAAACTCTAAAGGGCATGAACATAACATTTTATAAAACAATGGCAGTTTCACTTAGGTTGTATAGTTATGATATAGTGACAAAATGAGAATTTGTATTTTAAAATAAAAAGGCTCTTGGGGCATTTCAAACCAGTGACAAGCAGCAAAATGAACAGAAATGAGGCAAATTAAACACCTTTGACCTAAACCAGAAGACAAGAAACAACCGTTCATGTTAAAAGATACCTGAAATAAACATTAAAAGTACAGTGCAAATGGAAAAAGAGATCTATAAAATCTTCTATGGAGATGGACCAATCATAAATGCTCATGAAAATCTGGAATCAAAACACAACAAAAAACATAATTCATTGCACTGAAGAACAAGGAACTGCCAGCAGACTTTATCATCTCTCTGTATTTTGCATATCACTCCCTTTACATTCACTGCTAAACCTGTCCATCTTTTGAAGCTGTCAAGTTTCGTAAAAAAGAAAATAGTCAGCCACTTTTGTTACCTTAATAATTACAAATTTAACAGGAACTGCACAGTGAAACGGTTAAATTAATCACCATTCTCATTGCTATGTCACATTGTCAGCAGGAGTGAATGAGTTCACACTCTTTATGATTTCTCCAGTCTTTATTTTTCTCACTTTACAGCCAGAAGTTCTGGCATAAGGCAGAAAAATGACAAACATTATAATGAGATTTTACACATAAATAAATTCACACAAAAGTGGAACAATGTAAACTGAACCTACAGACCAAAATGGGCAAGTTAAAAAGNAAAAAAAATTAAGCTATCCCTGTAACAGGCTGTGGAGGCCCATGGGGTTGTGAGACGTCGAGGCTCCCACATTTTTTAGACAATCGGCTCATAGGTGGTAGTAAGGTTGTCAGCCCTATGTGCCAGCTGCCCTTTACCCCCAAGAATATTCCAACAATATTCCTGGTACTCATTTCTATTAGACGCTGCGTCGACCCCAAGGCCATAGTGCAGCTGGAAGGATTAGGTAAACTGAAAAAAATCTACCTCATCAGGATTCGATACTGTGACCTTCCGGCTTGTAGTATAGTGCTTCAACCAGCTAAGCTACTGGGTGCCCCCCAAATGGGTAAGAACTGTAGGAATTTATAGTACTTACTTCTTTATTCTGAACTCAACTGC
Source organism: Cryptotermes secundus (assembly GCF_002891405.2). Taxonomy (NCBI): domain Eukaryota; kingdom Metazoa; phylum Arthropoda; class Insecta; order Blattodea; family Kalotermitidae; genus Cryptotermes; species Cryptotermes secundus. The sequence goes on from NW_019738361.1 coordinate 459,850, forward strand.
AACTCCAGAGTTACTGTCCTTTGGCACATGCTCTAAACGTATAACAGTATCTGCAAACTTGACTTTTACACGACTCAAAACTGGAAAAGAAATCACGAACTTTCATTACGGCCTGCAATTTTAGGTAACTGCTTCAGAAAACACTTCAGTCTTGTTCAATCTTACATCATCAGATCTGTCTGTACATGTAAGGAGAATATATATGCAATCAGAATACCAAAGAGAGTAAGATTCTGTGGCTTCTATTTACCTAAAAAGCAAAAACAATTAAGTAATTCTAATATATACAGATTTATATGTGTATATATTAGAATTACTGAATTGTTTTTAGGAGAATAGAAGTATTCTTGGGCCCACAAAATTTTACTCTGTTTGGTATTCTGATTGCATATATACACATATAAATCTTAGGAGCCAGGATAGCGTAGTCGGTATAGCGACTGGCTATAGGCTGGATGACCGAGGGGTTGGAGTTCAAGTCCTGGTATAGTCAAGAATTTTCTCTTCTTCACATCGTCCAGACCGGACCTGGGGTCCACCCAACCTCCTATCCAATGGGTACTGGGAGGTAAAGTGGCCGGGGCGTGAAACTGACTACTTACCTCCAGTTAGTGCCGAGGTCAATAAAAAGCGGAACTATATATCCACTCCCCCATGTGACGTCATGGCATAGTGCTTAATTAGTTATGCACAGGGACAACTTTAACTGTTACACATATAAATCTGCAGTTTTCTGTGGTTTAAATTTATGTTCTGATGTGCAGCCTCTGTCTGAAGGTGTTTTTATGGAACCCCAAGGTTCACCACTGTGTACATCAGCACCCTCAATTAGACTCTATCCTGAGCCAGTTAAAATCAGTCCATACAGTTACTCAGAGTATAGCTTATCAAATCAATCTTACTTCTTTTTTTCACAGAAGTTCATTATGAGGTCACGGTTCATATTCATAAGACAAAAGCATTATATTTAAATAACAGACCAGAGTGTCATGTTGTGATGCCATTCCATAAGGCAAAGCTGTCCCTGTGTTTTAATTAATTAAGCACTATGCCATGAAGACATAACAGGGAATGGATGTATAGCTCCACCATTCCTGACCTTGGCACTAGATGGAGATGAGTGGATAGCTTTATGTCCTGCCTGCTTTACTACCAGGGAAATTATCCCCGGTATCCATTTAATAGGAGGCTGGATGGAACCATGGGCTGGTCTCGGGGCTGTGGAGAAGAGAAAAATCTTGCTCCTGCTGGGAATCGAACCCCAGTTGTCCAGCCCATGGCCCGTCACCATACTTAGTTATTCTGGCTTCAGTGCTGTTCTATAATTTGTGTTTACTACATCAGACTGTCACTACACATGACATTGTTTAGTAATCATTACAGTCACAAGTTTCTATAAAAGGTCGACCAACTGGTAGCAACATGTAGCAGCAATACATTACACATAAACTATAACAGTTTATTTCCAACAATGACTGTGTGGTAACAGCTTAATATATTAAATTTAAATTACTCATTATTATAATTAGGTAAACATTTTCTTCTACTTAAATGTCTAAGATTTTGTTTGCACTTAAAATATGATATAAAACCTCAGACAATGCAAATATTAACTCAATTCTTGCAGAATAAAAATATCTGCATTTATTATGTAACAATAATATATCGAAAATAATATTCTATTTCTAGCATAAACATGCAACTTGCACAATTATATTTGGTTGCAACCAATTACTAATGTCAAAATTAAGTGACTAATCAATATAAATTTACATATGAGAACCACATACTGCTGAACAGCATTCACACATATCAAAGACATTCCAATTATGTTCTATTTTAATTTAGCAAAACATGCAACCCGATATAAACACAATTTATAATGGGCATGAAACATACTTGAGTCAATGGCTTGAGCAAAGAGTTCAAGTCCTTCCAATGGCTGAGATTCTTGTGCATCATTTCCGTCCGAGGAACCTTGCTTTAAACATTCCTCAGCAAGCTGCATGCTGCTTGTCATACTACTCCACATGGATTCAAACATGGATGCACCTGAAACAATATTTCGCTTCAAACATGCACTGCCTGCATCATGGGTCAACACTCTTTAATACCAAGCCTAGACAACAACTTTATAATATTTACCACTAAACAATTTTCACTGAATTGAGGGTTTATTTATAGTTACATAACAAATACTGAAACCTAAGAAGATGACTTTTTCTGGTGACACCATGTAATCTGGCAAAGAGCACCAAAATACACACTTCGTATTTATTTTATTTAAAACTGTGAACACAATTAATTTGTGAAACAATAATTAGTATACAAATTATATGGGCTGGAAAATATATATAAGTTCTCATGAAAATTCACAATTAACATACCACTATCAGCCCTTTGTTTGGGCTGTATGGTCAACATTAGGCCCGTCACTTCAACAAAACTTGAATCCCTAAGTAGTGATGACCATGGGATGGACACTGACATCTGTGATATGTATCCATCCACAAATTCAAAAGGTAGATTCTGCTGCTCACCCAACTCATTAAGGGCCTATAAATAGAACACATGTGGTCATGTTATAGTGAAGTCAATATACCATTGTCTCATGCATTTGGGGCATTGTGTTGTTTCCAAAAAAGAATGCAGTTCTGCAAAATACTACCCAACCACCTTTTCAGCAAATTAAACGTGGAAAACGAATGTATATAAATATTTGTATGCTTTAATTGCATAATGTACATAATCGTGTAATTTCTTGTAGTATATTTTCCTTGTTCCAAGCAAACCATGGGTACGTAATGTACAGTATTCTTTAGCATTACAAAGGTACCGTAGTTATAAACAATGGAAATGCGTACCTGCACATCCAACCTAACTTCTGAAACCGTGCCAGTACCATTGTACAGATCTACTGTCAGCTGATCCAAGGTCAATTTTTCTTCCAAAAACTGGCCCAAATACCGCTGCAATAAATATCTACACGCACGTTTCTTTATGCTTTCAGACCATGGCAGGCCCAAGTACCAGGGCATTTTGAATGTATGGAACATTCAGAAGTTAAAATTTGGTGCTTTAAAAACAGCTGTGCTCATTGTCTACCATTGTTCTCCGTCACACTTGCTCCTCTTGTTTGCCCCTTCCTTAGCTGCACATCGCTGCGAAATAAAAGCACAATATGACGTCATTTGTTTTTACCATTACGACCAATTATATGGTCCACAGAGTACAGTAGACTCCAGCTAAATCTTGCGTAAGTGAGCCTTCCGTTAAGTTATCTGCGCAATTGTTCCATGGCTGCAGGAAATTTTGTCATCGGCCCCGCCACGGAATACTACCACAAATTAATAACTACTACAGTTTCCAGCTACAACTTTCCACGGATCAATTTTGCTCTCTTTAATTGGACAAAATACTTGTAAATATCAATTCTGCTATAGGTCTTAATAGTACCAAGTGCCATCTATACTGCAAGTTATACATTTCATGGTACTAATTCCGGCGTCGCTAGCTTAGTGGCGTTCATATTCTCTAGTATTTTCTCTATTCCTCGGGATTACTCGATTTTATGAGTTTCTGTAGATTTTCCGTTGTCCGGTAGCCTATAGAACAAGGGGTTGTTACGTCGATTAGAAAGAGCTAACCTCAGTTATACCATGGTCTCACAAAGCAAATTCATATTTAGTAAACATACCACGAAAGCCAATCCAATTATGAGTCCGCATACTCACTCATGGAGCTGAGCTCTTCTTGACAAACTCCCAATTTTGCAGCTATTCAAGAACTTCACAGCATTTTATGAAACCCATATGTTCATTACCGTGTTCACAAGATCCCTACACTGGTCCCTATCCTGAGCCAGATGAATTCAATACCATACCATATCATCCTATCTCTCTAAGATCCATTTTAATACTGCCCACCCACCTGCGTCTTGGTCTTCCCAGTGGTCTCTTGCCTTCTGGCTTTCCCAACAATATTAAAATGGATCTTAGAGAGAGAGAGGATGGGATGGCATGGATTGGATTCATCTGGCTCAGGATATGGACCAGTGGAGGACTCTTGTGAACACGGTAATAAACCTTCAGGTTCCATAAAATACTGGGAAGTTCTTGAGTGGCTGCACAGTTGGCAGGTTCTCAACAAGGGCTCAGCTCCATGAGTGAGTGATGGACTTAACCTTGAGAGAAGAATATTGGATAAAATTTTGTATGAAGTTGATAGCAGCGATATTGCCCAATAATTACTACAGTCAGTTTTATCACTCCTCTTGTGAACTGGTATAATATTAGACTCCTTCCACTGACTAGGCAATTTTTCCTTATTTAAAATAGAATTAATTAGCTAATGGATCTTAGAACCTAATATTTTGCCTCCTGCTTGAATTCTGCTGGGATCTGACCACTGCCTGTGGATTTATAACTTTTCAATTTTGTAATAGCAATTTCAACCTCAGATGGGCTAGGATTAGTTACTACACGTAGCGGCTCAGCTGTATGTATTTCTATCTGCCTAACATCACTGACCCTATGTACATTCAATAACTGAGAGAAGTAGTTCTTTCATCTATTCAAAATGTGGGAATCTGCAAGCAGATCACCATTCTCATCCTTCACTAAGTTACTTCTAAGTTGGTAACCCCGCTTGAAGTCATTTATTCCTCTATACAGGTCTCTGATATTCTTGTTCTTACTATTTGTTTGCTAGTAGGGTAGTTGGTCTACAAGTAAACACAGAGAAAACTGAGTATATGTTGGTGTCTTGTCACCAAAATGCCAGGCAAAATCATGACATAAAGATAGGTTTAGACATTTTGAAAATGTGGCACAGTTCAGATATTTGGGAATAATGTTAACAAATCAAAACCTGATTCAGGAGGAGATTAAGAGGAGACTGAACTCAGGTAATACTTGCTACCATTCAGTCCAGGACCTTTGTCTTCTCATCTGATGTCTAAAAACATAAAAATTAGAAAATACAAAACTAATTTTACCTGTGGTTCTGTATGGGTGTGAAACTTGGTCTCTGACATTATGGGAGGAACATAGACTGAGGGTTGTTTAAGAACAGGGTGTTGAGAATATGTGAACTGAAGAGAGATGAAGTGACAGGAGGCTGGAGAAAACTGCGTAATGAGAAGCTTCATAACTTATACTCTTCTGCAAGTATAAATAGGATGATCAAGTCAAGGAGGATGAGATGGGCAGGGCATGTAGCACGAATGGTAGAGAAGAGGAATACATATAGGATATTGGTGGAAAAACCGGATGGAAAGACAATGGTGTAGATGTGCGGTCAATATTAAAATGGATCTTAGAGAGCTAGGATGGGATGGTATGGATTGGATTGATCTGGCTCAGAATAGAGACCCGTGGAAGGCTCTTGAGAGCACAGTAATGAACCTTCAGGTTCCATAATATGATGTGAAGTTTTTGAGTAGCTGCACAATTGGCCGCTTCTCAAGAAGGGCTCAGCTCCATGAGTGAGTGAGTGAGTTACTGTTCGTTGCAAGCTCATCAATTTTGTCTTTCGGATATTCCCTCTTTTTATTCTTGAAATGCCTGCTAGTTTAACATTTTTCAGATCATCCCCACATAACTATTAAAAATATCTGGATACTTGTTATTTTACCACAACATGAAACCTCTTCTCTTAAATTCTAATGCTTTTCCACTATCACCGTAACATTCTGCTGGCTCTCTGTGATTAGTTCTGAAGCTAAAGCTAGTGAACACAGACTGCTGGAGAGAATTTTGTTTGGGTCCTTGAAAACATCAGACCTCCTTGCATAGCCAATCAGGTTTACAGTGAACTGAGAAGACAAGACAAGACACAATGAATTGTGTCCAAGTTTCTGAAAATCGTCATTGCCTGTGAGACTGGCAGGTAGACACATCCCTACCCCACCAGTACAACACAACACATTTGGAAACACAACAGATTCAATCACACAGCCACACTATGAGTAACTGCATAGCAATTTTGCTGTATGTTCAAAGACAGCAAGTACATACAAGTTTATGCACTGCAGTTAGCCTAACACTTCTTAGCAGTATGGGAAATAACACACTTGGATACAGTCCACATATGCAAATATAGGTACAGAAATTTGTTGCCATCAGACACATGTTTACATACAGTTAAAAACTTATTAGAAATTGTATTTTAGCATTTTACTGCACTAGTTTAATCACCATGTGGCTGAAGCATGTTGTCTAAGTGGTGATCTGACCAATGACTGGTGAAGTTGCACTTGCTCGAAATAGGATTTAATCTGCAAGGTAGAAGTTTTGAATCACAAGAACTGTCTTTAGTGATATTTTGAATTGCTTACTGTTGGGCAATAAAAATTTATATTTTTTGTCCAAAATTGGGTATAAAGTTTTGTGCCAGCATACTACTCCCTTTTGGTAGGCTGTAACATCTGCAGCTGGTTCATGCTTGTGTCCTGTACTGACTGCATGGAATTCTGAATATTTATGAAACATTTCCAAGTTCTTGAGAGGAAATATTCTTAGAGCCAATAAACACTCCATAGCTAGAAACAGTATATTGAGCCTTTTAAGTGGTTATTTGTTCTTTGTACCTACCTGCCTTGATTCTAAAAATAGTTTTCTGTTAAAGCAACCTTTCTCAATTGGAGGTTCCCTGGGTCCCTAGGGTTGAGCAAGAAATCATGGAAAATATATGTGTGTGTGTGTGTTTATATTAATAACGAACACTAAAGCTATCCATTTCCTATATTTGGAGTTTACATCCTACATAAGAAATAATATTTGCTTATTTCCTTTTTAATCATTAAAATTTTCTGTGGTTTTTCAGTATTTAAACGACTTATTTGACAATTTCAAGGATCTTCATAACATAATAGCAACTAGTATTTAAATTAAGTGGAAATAAGTGTTCCAATATTGAAATAAATAGTTCATTGTAGTCATTTTTATTATTTTTTGGTAACTTGTATAGGAGGGTGCAGTGAATGAGGACAGGCATGAATGGTGGATGGGAATTTGGTGCTTAGCAACACTGTCATGGAGAAATACTGCATGTGCTTGTTGTAAACGCTGTATAAGGTCGAATTTGTAGGTTTGAAGCATTGTGAAATTCTCATATTTTTCTTTTGTGATTTTCTTGTTTAATTATCTATTATGCCATTCTATTTTATATTTTATTAACCCTTGTGTTTTACACAAGTGTCTGATGATCCTATGTGACGATTTTTGAAGAGGAGGCATGTGACAAAATAGGGGAACTTTAGTCCTAGGCATACAGACAGTTCTGTTGGGGATAGTGATGAAATATCACAAACCTCTGACAAATTTCACTGCACTAATGTAACAACACACACATAAAAGGTCTGTCTGTATAATGGAAATTACTTATCAATGGGCTTTACATGGACTGGTGATTCAATTTATGCTCGTCTGTGGCAAATGACTTACAAATGCAACAATTGCTCCAGCAAAATTGAATTGGTTGGGTAGGGCATCCCTACCACCTGAATACATGGGAAGGAGTTTGTGGGAGATGTATGTTCAATTTGTAAACAATGAAGTGGCAGAGAAAGCTCTGTGGAAACACAAGGATAAAAACTAGCCTTTCATGGGTGAAAAAGATGCAGTGTTTGGGACATATGGAAACAGTGGATGTAATCAGTTGACATGGTAGGGATTTGGAATTATATGTTAAAAGGCAAAAGATCCAAAGGACAGCTCAAATCAAGGTGACTTACCTACATGAGTGATGAATAATATAATTAGTAGGAGCAACGTGTGGACTCAAGATGAAACACTGTGGGAGTGAAGATATATTTGAAGGTTTCTCATGCATCATCTAACCACTTTGGGGAAACTGCATTACAGTCTCAGGAGACCAGACTAAGGTGGCTTACCCAAGTGATAATATTACTAATAGAGGAACAGTATGGACAGAGATGCAACATTAAAAATTGTGGCTAGGCAAACATAATTGGAGGCTTATCATCCATAACCCCAACCCTTAGGGAAACAATGCCAGCAGAAGAGCCACAAGCTATTTAAAGGAAATTAAATGCCTGGAGGGTCTTGAAACCAGCAGAATCATGTGTAAGGTAAAGCTGTCCCTGTGCTTAACTGATTAAGCACTGTACCATGGAAATATATGGGAGAGTGAAGGTATAGCTCCACCATTCTTGACTTTGGCACTTGATGAAAGTGAGTGGTCATCTCCATTCCCCAGCTGCTTTACCCCTGGGAAAGAGCCCCCAGTACCCATTGGATAGGAGGCTGGGTGGACCACAGAGCCCATCTGCATGACACAGAGAAGTTAAAATTCTTACCCCCACCAAGACTCAAACTCCGATTCCTTGGTTGTTCAGCCCTTAGGAAGTTGCTATACCGACTGCACTATCCTGGCTCTGTACACAGGACTGGGTTCCATTTTCAAATTATATCCCTGCAATATCATCTGGGCGTTTTAACAACCCTTTTGTATGTGAAATGCTTTTGAGTCTGAATGTCTCAGTATGAAGGTACATGATGCCCTGAATTTGATAAAATTCTGGGAATTGAGTGGCTGAGCAACTGCTGGCTTGTAAAGAATGAGCCAGTTACACAGAGTTAGTTACTTGGTCGCTTCCATAGCTAAGTATTCAAACTACACTGTATCATCATCGTCAACATCATCATTGCCTTCATTGTTATTATTATTATTATTATTATTATTATGTTGTTGTTATTGTTATAATTAGAGAGCTGGGATGCCTCAGTCAGTATAGTGACAGGCTACTGGATGGATGGCCAGTGTTTAATTCACAGCAGGGACATTTTTCTCTACCCCAGTGTCCAGACTGACCCTGGGGCTCTTTCCCCGGGAGTTAAACGGCCGGGGCGTGAAGCTGAACACTCACCTACAACTAGTGCCCAGGTCAAGAAAACGTGGATTTATACATCCACTCTCCCACGTGTCTTAATTGCATAGTGCTTAATTACTTCAGCACAGTGACAACTTTACTTTTTATACCCAATTCTGTGTTTATCTTAAAGATCTGGCTTCACCATAGCGTGGGATATTATGGAAGTGGGTCTGTCATATAAATGGAAGGCTACTGAGTCACCATCACTGCACATGTGACATGTTTCATGCCAGAATTAATTTAATATTGTTGGACTTGTTGTAGAATGTAATGGAGGGATGAATAAGGATTCTTCATGTTCTGTAAAGAGAGAACTTCTTGAACAGCTGAACACTCAACAGCGATGGCAAAGCACTAGTAATATATTTTAATATTCACCAAGAAACAGTTAAAGTTATCATTCATCCTGTTTGGCCAAAGAACGATGCATTCCCTTCATTTCAAATTATTAGCTATGTGGTCTGAAAAAGCAGACATCAAACCAAGCATATGATTTCATGTCAGTGGCATGCACTGTTACAGTAGTCTTTGTTTCAGCACATTCTCTGTAACGTTTTCCACCTGTACACCGATGAAAATTAACATTTGACACTCTTTGTATGTGCCACAGAATGTAGTGTAATAAGCAATGAATGATGATCATACAACTTTGGTGCCTTCAGACCTATCTATTAGTTTCATCAGGTCCATCTGTTTGTCTGCATGTATGAGCCCTCACACTGCCATGCCTATATTAATCAAACTGGGTTTCACAGACTATTTCAAAATATTNGAAAAACTAAGTATTTGTAGCCCTCCTCCCTTACTTTTAAAAAATCAAGACTGAAGAAAGAAAGGAAACTGGCAATATACCAGCATCTTTTAAGTTAGCAAAAGCATTCGTAAACGTTTTAGATGTGCTTGTGAGCAAATTTTTTGCCTCCTCTTTCCTTTAGACAATTTTTGGGAGGGGGGGCATGTTTACAGCAGACTGACGTCACGCATAAGTAAAATAACATGTTTAAGGTTGGCCTCATAAAAATGTTTATCCAGTCACCAGACGACCCTGCTCTGTAAAAAATTTTGCGAAATGCAAAGGAACGATAACAGGACTGAATCTGGCAGAATCATCTAAGCTACGTTACGGCCCAAAAACGACTGTTTCGCCCACATGAATATCAGGAAATGACGATAACAAGCGGAAATTATAATAGAGAAATGTCAGGCCGTTCTTATGGGAGATGTTCAAAATGTCGNGCCCTTATTACTGAAAGACTTGAATATATTTTGGAACGTGTACATCAAGTATTCGAATGAGAAACCGGTTTACTGCATAAAGGTCACAAGTATGGATAAACTATAGACGTGGTATGTTATATAACATTTGCAAAAAGCACGGTCATTTCTAGAAAATCAGTAGCATTAATTGATAAAGAGTACTTAATTGGGTACCACCAAAATTCTTATTCCAAGTCCTGTTATCGCCCTGAACTTGATAATCTGTTAAATTTACAGCCATGGACACCAGC
>NW_019738362.1:0-50398 GCF_002891405.2 Cryptotermes secundus
TCTATCAGCTTCTTCAGTAAGGCTCTACTCCATGGAGTGAGTGAGTTAGTAAGAAATGAAAGGGAAAATCAAATCAGGCGACCTATGGCAAAATTCTCTAACTTCGGCTTTCGGGGCCCAACCACGTCGCATGTTGAAGCTGTTTTAACCTTTCGACGTACACTGCAATCGCCACCTTCAGGGTAAATGGCAAGGACTGCTGTTGACTTGCTGAGGCACTCATACAGTTAAATGAGAACTACTATGGCCACCCCTTCCCTCAGAAACGAATGTAGTACGCAAAGAACAGATGAGAAATCCACATAAAATTGTAATCGAAATATCTTACGTTAAGTGATATTATGAGATTCAAGAGCAGATGGGCGGATAATATTAAAATAAACCTGAAAAGCAGGGCGTGGCAATGCCCTGGATTTATCTGTAACAGGATGGCGTTCTTGTGAGCACGGCAATACATATTTGGGTTTCATGAATGCGAGGAATTTCTTGACGAGATGAGTGACTACTAGCTTGTCAGGGGGGACTCTACTCCACGGGGTGAGTTAGTTTACAAAAACTGAAAATAACTGAATTGTTAGTCAACAGCTAGCAAATTCCTAGGCAAAGAATAGACCCTTTACGAATATTCTAGCTAACACGGGAAACAACCCTTCGACAAGGTGTTCTCGCAGCGGTACGCGAAGAGCTACTTAAAAGGGTAGACTGCGACTCTGATAAAAGACTGACTGACTGACTGACCATCAGTCGCAATATGACTCTGACAGAATAGTTCAGATCCAACGAGGGATAAGAGAAGAACAAAGGGCGAAGACGCTCCACCGAGAATAGCGGCGCAAGAGAATAACCGCTGAAGAGGAAACGCGAGAGACGACGGTCGCTTCCTCTGAAAGGGCGTTATTTGAGAGTGCTTGTAATTGCGAGTGTAAACGAGTAATTCTCCAATAAACAGCGTCATCTAAAGCAGCAACCCAGTAATTATTTGTCACGGAACCCCGGACACGTGACAATATCATAATATATATTTTTTCCATTCTTCTGCTTTAAACTTGTTATCAATATAATTTAGCTGTTTATGCCAGAAGTTCGTCTACATGCATATAAAAACATAAGTGTTGATTAACGACGAACGATTACACGGAATATATCGTGCAGTAACATGCACAATCTATTAATTCTTTCTTCTAAAGGTTCTTTCGGAGAAGTTCATGGAGGAAGGCCTAGGCCCACTGGGGCTGTAGTGCCAAGGGGGGGGGGGAAAGTTCTTTATTACACTTACCCTTAATTAATCACAAAAAGTTTTTGTTCTTGACATGTCTCACCGTTTCTCCGTCAACGCTGGCGTCCTTGTCCAATAATGCTGTGCACTTAGAATTTTTTTATTGCTAGTGGGGTGGGACTAAGTCCCTTGTACTGCGGCCACTTCTGGCCTATTGTACCAGCCCCAGATGATAGGTGAGGGTGATTGTGGAGCAATTGGTGGAATGAAGATTGGCAGGGGAAACCGAAGTACTCGGAGAAAACCTGCCCCAGCGCCACTTTGTCCACCACAAATCCCACTTGACCAGACCCGGGATCGAACCCGGGCCGCCGCGGTGGGAAGCCAGCGACTAACCGCATAGCCAAGATTTTAATAGGATAAAAATGTTTCACTCATTTGTAATTTCACCAGATAACCAATATCATTATAATGCAGGTTAAGAAGAGCAAAGAAAAGGCGAGAACGAAATGTTAGAGGGAGTAACTAGTCTTTTTCCCATTTTCCTTTCTTTATTTATTAGGTCTAAGTTTTCTTCCTTATCCCAACTTGACAAGTCAGCAATCACTGCTACGCTCAACGTAACAATCCTGGAGAGTTTGCTCCCTTTATTTATCTCGAAACCCGTAGGAAGTACTGGGCATAAAATTTGTTCATTTTCGTCTACCATCTGCTCGAAAAAAATCAGCTCCGATAAATATTTCGCAATTTACGGTCCAGATGTCCTATGCGATGGCTACCGGGGGCTCTTTCTCGTGGTAAAGCGACCGGGGCTTAAAGCTGATCACTCGCCTCCAACTAAGGCCAAGGTCAAGAAATAGATCTATACATCCACTCCCCCATACGCCTTCATGGCGTAGTGCTTAGTTAGTTAAGCGCAGGCCTTCGCGTAAAGTGTTCAATTTTAACCGAGATTGGCGCCCGTGAACATATTTTCGCGAAACTACCAAATACCAAATTTCACGAAAATTCGTTCAGCAACTCTCGAGTTACGGACGGATAGACATGGCGAGGCGAAGCTATTAGGTACTTTTNGGGGGGGAACTTCTTGTTTGAAACGCGAAGAAAGGGGCCAAAATGGAAAATAGATTTCTGAAACAGCTAGAAGTTGCATCAAGTAGGGTGGTTACTTGGATCAGTTATTTTTTTACAGAGCATAACGAATGCTTTCACTTTCAGGACTGGAAATATTTCTTCCTCCCCCTCCTTTTTGGAATGCACATATCTTCCTTCAGACTTTATTATGGAGGCTGCTGGGTTATAAATTTTTACGACGCCATTTTATGCCAGGTTACGTCATGCTTTGTCATCCAGGAGTCGAAGGGTCCATGAGCCCTTCATTAGGCCCAAATATTCCCTACCGATAATCTAATGTAGGTCGCGGTTGAGTGGCTGGCATTCCAGCTTTAGTCCAGACTTCAATTCTCGGCACGGAGATTAGCTATTGTGAGTTCTAAGCTATTTTACTCAGTCCCTTCAGGTTAATTCTGGGACAGTATCTCAAATTAGGCCATGATCGCTATCCTCCACATCTCTTCACTTCAATTTAAATCAAAGTTTATCAGTGTTAGAGAAAATGTTTCGAAAATGTATTATACTAGGTAAACTGTACTAATTTTGTCACTTTAACAGTAAATACCGGTATTAGAAACAGTACGTAATATCTCTTTCTTATCAACAATTTGGAACTGTACAGTGAAACAGCTCCTTCTCGAAAAACCGTTCGGAATAGGATACGTGTACATAACTTTTTCTTTTTTGCTTAGAATGACCTTTCCTGCTGGGTCACCTTGTGCAGATGAGAATAAAAATAAAATAAAAAACAAACTCCGTGGTTTTAGTCCGCATGAGAACTATACCGGCCGGGCGACCGCCGCTTGTCGGCGAAGTTAGTGCCAACTTTAGAGGAGAGGTGTCGCGTGGTCAGCGCAACGAATCCCCACGGCCGTTAATTTCGGTTTTCTAGACCGGAGCCGTTATTTCCTTAAAATATCTCAATTATTCTCACGAGGCTGAATGGACCCCGTTCCAGACCCACTACTTCTCAGAAAATCTGGTAGTGCCGGGAATCGAACCCGGGGCCTCTGGCTCTGTAGGCAGGAACTCTGACCACTAGACCAAAGACAGCAGATTAATGGAACGATTAGTAAGTCATGAAATGGTAAGGTTTTTGAAGGAAGCAGTCGTTGATAAATTCGAGTTACTATCCTGGCATATGCCCGGAGGGGCTGAAAGCTATCGCGAAAGTCCTATCATGATAGCCGGTCTCCGGACCGAGTTTTAAACACGGGACGCCCTGAATACAAAACAGGATTGTTGGTCACTTGACTGACACGTTTGGAAGAAAGCATTCAAAATGTGTCATGGTAAGAAGGCTGAACCTTTAACACAGTTACTGTCGGGCGAAACCTAAATAAAATTACCACAGTGCTGACGTCACGTATGGAAGAAACAGAAAAATCCCCCAAGAAACATAAAATATGTACAGAAAAGAAGGTTCCCTTATATATTTACAGCGGAGATCTGAGAAGCAGGGTGGAGCAAGCAGCTTTCAAGTGGAAGAAAACTAATTTTAACTCAAGTCTGTCTTTCCTTGGCAGCAGCAAACCTTAGTTTAAAACATGTTGCAGGCAATACACTGGCCCATTTCCAGGTGATGTAAAAAAATCCATAGCCAGCCACCAAACATGGCGCCACCAGAAGTGATGTTTGAAGAGCCAAGATTATGAACATTACAAACTTAAATTACTCTTTCAAGTGTCTCAAATTGAGACATAAAAACCAAGAAATATATCAGCAACTGGCACATCAAAACACACAACATCTGATCGTGATAAATCATTAGAAAAAGTATGCCCTAAGAATGCAACAAGCAAAGTGGCATGAAATATTTAATACACGCAGCTAGCAGTGAGCCTGTCTGGTTGCTAGGATACCTAAGGTTGCCCTTTATCCGATGCGAAAAAGCCTGTGACAATTGCACAAATAAGGTAGGGAAAGGCAAAGCTGCCCTGTGCTTAACTAATTAAGCACTACGCCATGAAGATGTATGGGGGAGTGGGTGTATAGATCCACATGTTCATGACCTCGGTACTAGATGGAGGTGAGTGGTCAGCTTCAAGCCCCGGGCGCTTTACCCCAGGGAAAGAGCCCCGAGTAACCATTGGATAGGAGGTTGGGTGAACCCCAGAGCCGGTCTGGACGACATGGAGAGAAAATTCTTGACCCTACTGGGACTCGAACTCCGACCTCTCGGTCGTCCAGCTCGTAGGCAGTCGCTATGCCGACTACGCTATCCCGGCTCCTGAACATGGCGCAAATGCCTAACGTAAATTAATTCTTTCCTGGTTGGGTTCGCCGTACAGCAATTTTAAGTTTCATATAAAAGCGCACTGCATAAAATGCGTGTGCCAGGGCACACGGTAGCGTAGTTGGTCATTATGCTACAGGCAGGAAAGGTCGCGGGTTCTATTCCCGATGTCTCTGGATTTTTAATTGACCTAATCCTTCAAGCCACACTATGACCCTGGGACCGACTCAACCTCTAACAAAAATGAGTACCAGGAATCTTCTGGGGGTATGGGGCGACCGGCGCTTAGGCTGACAACCTAATCGCCATCTGCGAGCCGATTGTCTAGAGAAAATGTGGGAGCCTCGACGTCTCACAACCCTCCACGGACTGTTTACAGGGATAGCTCTTAATGTCTTCAATTATAGCAGTTTCGACCCAAACTTCAAGTTTCTTATCCTACAGAAGACTGCAGACTTTCACGGCTGTACAGTACAGGTTTTACCCCGTTTCTGTGAGAAGGCACCGGGTAGTACCGACTTTTCGGAGATCCTTGCTGTTTCCATCTTAATTGCCCGAAAAGCCCACAATACAGCCTTTTTTTTTTTATGCGCATGTAACGCATTTGGATCCACGTATCCTATCTTATGTTCAACCCAGATTTAAAATTATGACCTCCGGACTGCACACGAGCACACTATTCTTTCATTCTCGTGCATGTTGCGAATTTCTTCACAAGAAACAAAATAAATAAATAAATAAAATAAAATAAAATCGTGGGTTCATTTACGATGATATATCACACGCAGATTACAGGGTTTCTGGGCTCTGCCCATCGTCTAATATGGTATTTCAAACCGAATACAATACTTACGAAACCATCAGATCTGTTTCTAGGCTCTGGTTAAAAGATGAGGTGGTAACTACTCAGTTCTGTGGATTACGAAGAGGTAATCTCAACGAGTGAACCGTTATATTGCGTTAGGTATACTACATCATGGCTAAGGTCCTGAAACCGAGTAATCCTTGGTGGAAGATGTGTTCGTCCATCTCTAAAACCTTCTCTTCCCAATCATATAGTCAATGTAGACTCCGTGGCCTGTAGTCCGCAAGCGAACTATACCGACTGGGGCGACCGCCGCTTGTCGGCGAAGTTAGTGCCAGCGTTTGCGGATAGAGGATGTCGCGTGGACAGCGCAACGGATCCCCACGACCGTTAATCTCGGTTTTCTAGACCGGAGCTGCTAGTTCCTTGAAATAGTTCGTCAATTATCCTCACGAGGCTGAGTGGACCCCGTTCCTGACTCACTACATCTCAGAATATCTGGTAGCGCCGGGAATCGACCCCGGGACCTCTGGATCTGTAGCCAGGAACTCTGACCACTAGACCACAGAGGCGGTCCTTCTCATTTGTAGAATTATATCAAATTGAAACGAAATATACATGGCTGAACGATTATATATACGGAGTGTAACTGGCTCCCTCAATAATTAAGTTTCTCAAAAGGGACTCTACTGCATGGAATCTGTTTGATCTAATAAAGTCACACTCTTGACATTTAAAATTAAATTAATTCAAAGTAGGCAAACATTGTGCCACTCCACTCTAACCTGTCCGTGGACCAATGGCAGGCAAATGACACACCATTCTGTACCAACTCTAATGTAGATACCAAGGAAAGAGAGATAAATGACACAAACCTTCAACTTTTCCCATGGCAAGTATTGTGATGGTTTTGATGGCAGGCACTGCCCAGGCTGCCATATGGAAATACTGGGAATTTGCTTCAATGGCTTCATGTCCCCACTTGAGCCCAGCAGCCAAAAACCATGTAAGTGTCAGCACCACCCACCAGATAGAGGATGCCATGCTGAAGAAGTAGAGTACCATGAAGAGAAGAGTGCACCACTGGTGTTTTGTTCCTTGTGTGATTATTGACACCATCTGCAAATGCTGCAATTCCAACGGAGGTGGAAACGGATCATGACATGATATTGAATCCCCAGCACCAAAACCCACCACGTAAGTCAGTGCCACCATGAGATAGCAAAGGGACAAAAATATAATTGGTCGTTCTGGATATCGAAAGCGGTCTCTATCTATGAGAAACGTTAAGACTGTGAAAAGGCAAGAGGCCGCACATAACACAGACCATACTCCTACCCAAACACGTGCAAAATGTTGCTCATCATCACTAAAAAACATTCCATGACAAGGTGCACCACAATTCTTCTCCACTTTGTCACCCACTTTCAAGGAATAATTCATATCCTTAGGAACCTTGAAATGAACCGGACAAACAAAACCATAGTCTCTAGCGCCATCTGGAATTTTTGGAAATTTCGATTCAAAGTTGGGTTGAAGAGGGTAATTGTCTCCGTGAGAGATTGGCCCTCCTGCACGGCTCCCTCCACCTGGGCCATTCGTGCTCGCTGTGTTGTTTTCTCCTACGCATATATCAGTGCCAGTTTCAGGAAACTTCTCACAGTCTAATTCTTCTGGCCACAGGAATCCAAAATTGTTCATAAGTGTCTCGCATCCATGTCGGGCTGATATGCAAAGAGACCTGCAAGGAGGTATTGCTTTTTCTAATATAGTGCATACAGGTGCATATACTGAACACAAGAAAAACTGAAGATCTGGGCTACATTTAACTTTCACTAAAGGAAAATACTGATGCACTTCTAATCCAGCATCTTCTTGTTTCTGTTGATTAAGAAGGTTTGGCATAATTGTCTCATTATACTGAATGTCCATGCAAAACGGAATTGTGATCGGTTCACAACGACCGTGGTGGGGAAGACTGTCCCGTTCTGAGACGCGTGATGTAATACCGCTTCGTTGGGACGCCGAAATCACGGCCACTGTCCAACTCCACAGAATCCACCCACAATACCAACTACCACGGACACTCATGGTCACGGTAATTTCACAACAGGCTCCTTTCTGATATTTGAAACACAACCATAACACTTCATCACATTTTTAAGTAATTTCACTCATATCTCACATTTTCTTCATCATAAAAAGGAAATCTTCTACTGACATCATGTTACATCATGACTATCATTCATAACTTCGCCACAAAATTCTTTCTAAGTTTCACCACCTCACCTAATCACTAGATCTCAACACATAAGCCACCATTCACTCCTACAACCAAAACCGCACTACTAGAAACAAACATGGCTGACCCGAAGTCAGCGTCGGCGGTCAGTGCCGGCAATGTAATAAATTCAATTTCCGCTAAATGCATCTCGGAGCACATGTCAGCTGAAATGACCAAGAGAAACCATATTCAGCTAGATAAATTGATTATTTTTTTTTTTCAAATACTGCATAATACTAGCATCAAACAAGTAATATTTCGTCTAATAAACGTACGCATCAAAAATTTAAGATTACATAGTTACAATTTTTCACACCAGATGGTAGATCCCATCAACTCATTCTGCCATCTGGTATCGCTTACATAAACCCAAAACTTCATAATCTCGCCTAACTTTTCACGTGCGACCACCAATAGTTCCAATATTCCTTGATGCCGTGTGTTATATTAGCTCTAACAAGTTTCTACTGTTTCATTGCAAATTATACCATTGTATATATCCTGGCCTGAGAAATCTGCCTTGCTGTGTTCTTTTTGTCCATGCTTCTCGGGATCCACATTTCAATTCCAAACAAGAGGGCAACTTTGCTGTTCTGTGACATCTTATTTGATCCATCTTTGAGATACTTTCACCAGAAAGGCACGAGTTGTAATAAACTTAATAGCATACTATTATACAGATCCCCAATTGGGTATAACCACTGTTAGCCTTCATCACCATTAAGAATCATGTTGGTACTACAGCACATGCTTCTGCAGGGTTCAGGTATCAGTTAATACACAATTTTTACCACCACCATAATTTTTTTCATTATTACATGAGATATGTGGTTTCATGGCAGTGGACATTTAATTATGGTCATCTGGGTTATGGCACCATGTAATCTAGTAGGTGGTTACCAATGTTCTTCAGGGACATACTGTTAGAACCCAAGAACTTCAGATCTAACCAGTACACTTCAAACTCTAGACCATATCACTCTACCCTGAAGATGGAGGCAGCACAGTCTTCTTAAACGTTGGTAAAAAATTACCAGATAACATGGTGCCAAATATTACAAGACCAGAGTATGAATCTTCAATGACCAGTTAAAATTTTTTCAGATGTTCAAGCAATTGTGTAACGTAATGGAACCCAAAGACAATTACCATACTCACAGCTCTCTGAATCCAATCCACATATTAACAACGATTTTGGCAGTCATTTATTAATATCCCTCCACCTATATATTGGTCTCTACATGTGCATTTTCCATGAATATAACCAGCAGCAAGAGGCAAGAATAGACATTTCATACTGGCTTAGAGGTAAGGGAAGTACCATTCGCATGGTACATATGCCTGTCTTCACTGACAAAGTGGACAATGTGTTTAGTTATCTGTCTGTTCTGAATGTTTGTGGAGAGAGTAGTTACTACTTCTGAAATATGTTATTCATTCTTCAACACACCCAAGGAAAGGTTTCCATACAGATGCAACAATAACAATTAAAGTAAAAAAAAAAAGTAAAGTAAAGCTATCCCTGTACCAGGCCATGAAGGCCCATAGGGTTGTGAGACGTTGAGGGTCCCACATTATAGACAATCAGCTCAAAGATGGCGGTAAGGTTCCACTGTCCATTAAATCACTGTTCAACAAAATTTGTTTAATAATAAAAACAGAATCAATGCTTGTATTGTTATTATAATGAATGAATGTACTGAAGAACATTTTTAAACCTATACCGCAATTTTGTGGTTTTCTTGAAACCATTAAAACTAGGGTTATGGTGGAGTTTTGTAACTATCTTATAAATTCCAACAACTGTTAAACTGGACTGTCATATTTAATAAAATGTTTACACAGTTCAATTTCCATTATAATAAATTATTACACTTTGCACAGTTACATGCTGAACACGACAATGAAAGAACACAGTCCATTATACAACATCTCCGTACAACTATCACAATGGACCACTAACAATAAGAGAGAAAACTATATAATTAATATCATCATTAATCACATTTGTTTCGAGTGAGCACCTGTTCACTGGAGACAAGCCTGTATTTTCTCTATCCACTCCTGTGCGGTCGATGCGTCACTTGCACAGAAATTGTATGTCCTTCGGTTTGTTCGCAACTATAACAAATACAACACACATAACCAATGTTACATAGATTCTTATATTACCAAGACATCCATCCCTTAGTTGAAAGATTCATTTAGAGACTATAGAAAAAATGTATTTTCTATTACAATTTTATGAAGCATGCTATTAAATGTGGGAAGGTCTCTTTGACAATTTTACTCAGCACTGTTAAGTCATCTTCAATCTTTAGTATAATAATATTATTCACTGCACTTCCTTGCACCTGATGATACAATTATCCAATAATGTGTAATTTCCACATCGTCTTATCGAAACCCATTATATAATCTACAGCACGCATCATAATTATTTAGATTGAAAAGCAATATGTACTTACTTTTGGAATCTGTTATCTTACACACTATTCTACAATGCTGGACATGCAACAACATTCTCAAAAGTTTTAAAGCCACTTGTCCTTGCCATGTGTGTCTGATATCTGCTGAACTGCACTAAACATCTGTGCACTTACAGTTTCTTGGGAGATCAAGATGTAGATGGAAGGATGATATAAACATTTATTACAAAGAAAGAGGGTTCATGTGGAGTAGGCTTAACTGGCTTAGGATAAGGTCCAGTGAAAGGCACACTCATTAAACCCCTGGGTTCAATAAAAGGTAGGAAACATCTTGACCAGCTTCCCAAAATGGAATCTGCTCCACAGAGTTAGTCTCATTGTGTTACTTATTTACTTACATCAAAGAATGATTTGTCATCAGTCTTCTTTGGTGGACCAGGTGCTGGGGCCGCTGGAGTTACGGACATCACCTCAGCCAGATCTAAAAACAATATAATTAGGTGCTCATATAATGTTTACCATGGTTCAGAGTTTCAGAGACTGTGAAGATTCAACAGGTTACCATTATCACTTTCACTGAAATGGCCAAGATCTGGATGCTTAGTTGAAAAATCCTATATGTTCATTTAGACTAGCTGCAGTATCCCTTCAATGCCTCTTGCTGTCCCCAGGGTGTGTAGTATTAGTACCTAAATAAATTCTCAGCTTTTCCAATATGGCTATATAATCCATCACAACTTACTGGCATATTCCTAAATCTGACATAAAACTGATGCATAATGCAAAGGGTCTGACCACCCATACAAACTTCAGAAATAATTGATGGATTTTGTTGAAATTCAGTACTGGGGATCTAAACTAAAACTTACACAAAAAAATTAATTTGGATCATGTTGGTCAAATATACCCTACTTCACATGAAACTCTGACTGAATTAAACGCTTTTCCTGAAAAAAAAATGTACTTCCTAAAAATTATAAAACACAACACTTTTTATGAACTTCCTCTTGTTAAATACAAGAAAAAATAATAATACTAACTCTAATATAATGCATGTAGTTTCACAGCAACATATTTTTACCTGCTTTCTACTAAACGGACAACTGCCAGTGTTTCAACCTCCGTTATATTAAAAGTTTTGAGTGTTTCACTGTGCTGGTGGCTGTTCAAATATCGGTCTTCTGGGTTGCAATACCATGTACTCTTCTTGTAGGTGGATACTAACTTCAGGGTCCACAACCCAGAAGATCACAATTTGAACTTCTTTGTATTGTTGGAGAAATTTCATAGTAACCATATATAACTGAAATTATGATACAGTTCACTCAGGATTTTAATATTACATTATATGAATTACAACATGATACAGCAACCACAAAGTAAATGTGGCAGTTCAGAGATACGCAGCATAAGATTTCAAATAGTGTCACAAATGATGTAACACAAAATTAGGGAAACAAAGAATGCCAACCTATATATCCTTTACAATGAGAATCCTCCATTGCATCATAATATCGCAGTTGGTGTTTTATGGAGTCAAGGACAAACCAGCGCTGTTTCCAGCCTTTGAGCAAAGCTCCACGCTTGTACAGATAACCTTCATGTGTTCGGTTTTCTGCCACATTAGAAGAAAACTGGTCATAGTATTGCTGACTTGATGTTTGGATTGTTGTAACACCTGCAAGAAGGAAACAGTGGCATATTTTACATTATCTCACAGTGTATCAGGATGTGAACATAAGCTGTCAGTGATTTTATGGCAGAATTGCTCACTTGCTTTTAAACACATGCAAACAAAAAATAATTTGTGTAAGATCTGAGGTTTTCACAGTGGTGACTATGAAGAAAGCAGTCTTCTGGGATCTGGCACCATGTAGATGTGGTGTTAACTGACATTTCGGAGGAACGTATCGCCTCCATCTTCAGGCCATGAATTCAGTCACTGACACATCACAAACTGCTACTTGTGTGAACAGTAAATCTGTACATATACGTGTATGTATTCTGTACACTACATTCCATGTTCTATTACATTTTACATTCAGTACAAATGTGCATAATCTGGCAGCACTTGTAACATCTGGCATGTCCCATGTATTTCTGAATATTCAAATGATCAGGAAGTACAATGACAGTTAACCTAGAACAGAACTGTTGGTATGACTTGTGAAATCAAAATGAAAATACATGGTACNTCTTCAAAAACTAATTCCTTTCAATATGTTACATGCCCAAGTCTGTGCCACTTCAATTCCAGTATCTTGCCAATTGCAGCGCTTCATAAACAGCACTGAACTTGATCACAGATATAATTTTACATCTCATGTGTATAACTGGTAACATGGCAATGCTGTTACAATGATGTTCAGTTTCTAGGCAAAATTGCGGACAGTTTACCTTACACCAATGAAGTACAAAGAAATGTGAAAAATAGTATTTTTTTTTTTTTGCATTTTCTTTCAAAAAAGCACTGAAGGAAATCATGCCGTGGGCTTATCAGGTGCGTGGGAATCAAACATGTATAGAGGGACTGATGATGGTTTCTCATGTGATCCACCAAGAGCCTGAATATTCTACGCAGGCAAAGTCTGGAGCGTGAAGACGGTAGTAAAGCACTTCATAGCCATTTTTTACATTTGTCTACAATGTGAGGTTGTGCACTGTCATGCTGACAGCACCATTTTGTTTCCTAAGCATTCACACTGAAGAGCAAGAAAATGACCAGTATACATCCCACACCCATGCCAACCAAAGGTACTATACTGTGGTGATGTCATTTGGTTTGTGGGTTGAAACAGTGGAATTACAGTAGTAGTCACAAAGTTTGACATGGAATCATCACTCTTGGCATCATGTAATTAATGCAACTATGATGACACATCTAGGTGGTAGTGGTTAAGGCACTGTGCTACAAGTTGGAAGGTCGCGGGTTCAAATACCGATGAGGTCATTGGATTTTTTTCAATTGACCCAATCCTTCCGGCCGCACTATGGCCCTGGGATTCACTCAGCCTCTAACAGAAATGAGTACCAGGAATTAATTAAATAATTTCCCTGGGGAGTAAAGCGCGGCCGGTGCGTAAGGCTGACAACCTTACCGCCATCTTTGAGCTGATTGCCTAGATAATGTGGGACCCTGAACGTCTCACAACCCTATGGGCCTTCATGGCCTGTTACAGGGATAATTTACTTTTTTTTACTTTATGATGACACATCTATGCACGTCTTTCTATGTACATCTGTAAGCTAGTCCAATGTCAGCTCATATCCTGTTGGCTTGGTGCCCCATTCCAAATTTCACCGACTATCTGCTTGTTGCAGTAAGTTCTCAGTTGATCACTACATGGCTGATATGCAATTTCTGTTGCTGCCTGATATGTGTCATCATCTTTTGACAGTACAGGCGTCCCTGTATTCAAGATGACAAGAGTTATTCCCCTTCACCATGAATTCAGTCACTGACACATCACAGACTGCTACTTGTGTGAACAGTATATCTGTACATATATGTATTCTGTACATTACACTCCATGTTCTATTACATTTTACATTCAGTTCAAATGTACATAATCTGGCTACACTTGTAACATCTGGCATGTCCCATGTATTTCTGAATATTCAAATGATCAGGAAGTACAATGACAGTTAACCTAGAACAGAACTGTTGGTATGACTTGTGAAATCAAAATGAAAATACATGGTACTTACTGGAGGTAACAGACCCACTGTCTCCACCACTACGAGTGAGAGTTTGTGTTGTTAGATTCCCATCAGCCACAGCCTTATACTTTGTACAGTTCTTGGGAACGCCCTCTGCACACTTCTCATGACAACTATAGCCACAATCCACACATCGCATACCAGTCTGAAAACAATACAAAGATAAATACAATATTTGTATGTTTATAAGCCATGTCTAGAACTTTATGTCAAGTATGTGGAAGAATTAGTATCTCTTATTTGGGCTGCACTAGCTTTTTTTACCTGGGTGAAAATAAAATGCAATTGCATTCATGGAAGTTTGGTTATTGCTACGAGCATTTACAGTAAATTGAGTGATGCCATAGTATTTCAACTTCATGTAATAAAAATGTGCCAAATACAAGCTTGCCAGGTAACAATCCTAACATACTGATCCACACTGGGAAATATGCATCCTAAAAAAAAATTATTGGCAGGAAAATGAAATTCATTTGAGTGTGAAGTCTAACATGCCTTTGTTAAGCACAAAACCCACATTAAACAGAAAATTCACATAAGAGAAATTATAAAGATCAGCTCTGACCAAGTGATGGGTATCATGACGATTGTTTATTTAACATCATAACAAATTAGTAATGTTTCTTGTAACACTTTCAGGCCACAACTAGAATGTGATGGTAACTTTACTGGGTAGCAAGTACAAGGATATGTGCTGCCATAAAATAGTCTGTTATAAATTCAGACTCTGTCGTAGTCACGACAATGATCATAACAGATCCAGCAACATCAAAGAATGCAGAAGAACAGTGAGACCTCACAAACAAGTGAAAGTGTAACCAATAACATAAGTTGAGCTTTAATTCACGAACTTTTAACAATAATAATAATTAAACTAGTTTAAAAAGAACTAGATACAGTAGTGAGCGTAAGTAAAATGAGACTGAAAAACAAGTGAAAGTGTAACCAGTGACATGAATTGAACTTCGATTCACGAACTTTTAACTTTTAACAATTAAGTTAGAATAATAATAATTTTAACCTGTGTTTTATAAAAAGAACTCGATATATTAATGAGCGTAAATCTGGAAAAGATACAAGGTCGAATGAGTGAAAAGTGAATGTGACCACGTGTAATTATACAGCCGTGTTCATACACCTGAAGATGACCTCTTAAGGTCGAAACATGTAGTGATAATAAAAACATGTTGTGTAGTCGGTAAATTCACTCTACTATTGGTCTTACTTAGTAAGCTCATCTTAATACTTTCCATTTTTCTCAAATGCTAAAGGTCTCTACTGGTCTCTACTTTCTTCATCGTCTCTACTGGGCCTTGGCAACATACAGACTGACACTACTGACTGTCCGGTTAACGGAGAAGAGCTTCTTTTTGGAGGTACTACTTTTTTTTAAAAAATATTACATATTCTGTATATAAAAGAAATACCCCAATTACAGGGTAAACTGTTGTCAAAAAAGTGTGGCTTATACACATACAAATATGGTAATTACTAACATATGCATTCTACAACAAATTTAAAAGCTGTTAACAGAAATGTTAATGGCAGAACTTACAAATCTGAGCTCCTGAACAGTAAGGACACCTAGCATCATGTACTAGTAAAGTATTTTATCATGCCTCACACTTGTCTTATACCGGGGCAAGCTGGAAGACTTATGAATTCAATGATGCTCTGTTCATTTTGCTACTTCCACTTCAGACAATTTTTTATTATTTTGTTTTCTGCTTCTAAGACATCACATATCAAAAGATGGGCCTTGCCCAATAATCGTATCCTAGATGCCTTCATATTAGCCATAAAAAAAATAACACTTATATTCAGAGAATGACGATCTGAACTGGAATACCTGTTACTCCACCTCACTAACAGACTGAAAAGTGTCTTTCAAGGAGCCATCCTCCCTTGATAAAGAAATGTACTTTTCTCAGATCTAAAATTAGCATCTCCATAGTTCAATTTTTGCAGTATGCCCAGGACATAATGAAGATGTCAGGCTCAGACTAACAGATATGACAATGTGCAGTGCCGAACACAGAATTGATTCATCTGTAATCTGTCAAAACGACAGGTCCACAGTCTCTTCCAAAACAGTTCCTCCACTTGATGCGATCTAGAGCTTTCTCCTTCAAATGAAAATATCTTCTTCTGTCCCCAAGGTCATCCAGCATCTTCTTACGTCTTCTTCCTTGCATTCTGGTCACTTCTATCCACCCCTATATCTTTCCTTCAATAACTTCTTTTAGAAGGCAGTTACCGTGTAAGATATGACCAATCCAATTAGCCTTCCGTTTTCTTATGAACACAGAATATCCCAGCAAAATAGCTATTTACCTTGACAGGGCCCCAAAGCACATTAGTGCAGAGGTCACAGTATGTAGGTGTTGTATAACTGTAGCGCTCAAACCGATGAGGATGTGAATACACGTGCTGAGCTGCCTCTGCTGCTCCTGCCATCTTGCCTCGCATCAGTATCTCCAAAGTAGAACGTTTGTGTAGGAGACGTCCATGTGAGCGCACAAGTTGGGTACTGAATGATGCATGCCTCTGGAAGAGTTTATAAGTAAATATATGTCATATCTCATCACATTAAACACTTTTAAAAGATACAAGCATCCAAAAACTTACAGTCAGGGAGTCTGCTGTTGGTAGTTCAAGTTTGTCCCAAAGAACCTTCCATTTCTGTGGCAGATGTCCTAGTTCAGTTTCCAACCTGTGAATTTCCTCCAGCAGGTGGGAAAACCCATCAGGTACAATACAGTCCACATCATCATATCTGCAATTGATGACATCAAAACATATACTTTAAGATCTATTTGATGATGTCTTAAATAGTGGCAAAGATATTGGAACAAATAAATACGGAACTAAAAAACAGCAGGATATCAAGATATATATTATCCTTTCTCAAAGGCACATTTTGTGACTGACATTAGACCAGAGTGTTCTTACTCTGGTCTACACATGTACAGAAGATACACATATTTACATTAGTATAAATAGCCTATGATTTAAAGTAAAAAAATTGGTACTTACAGTTTTTGGTATATATTGTATATTCTGTTGAATTTTCATACCACTATATGCTGTAATTCTTTGGATTAATGACATAAGCTAAAGAAAATGGACATGAGATTGATTTGGTATGTGGTCTGTAATAACACTCTATAGGGTAGGTTCTATCATGACAGTTGCAAAAGAAATATCCAAATATAAGTGAGATATTGTGAGTTGAAGTATAGGATATCAGATGGGACAGAGATGGTACTGAACCAGCAGGCGAATATATATTTTTCTATGGAAAGGGGAATGAGATTCATGAATTAGGTACAGGTTTTTTCATACGTAAGAGAATCATATTAGCAGTGAAACGGACAGAGTTCGTTAGTGATAGGATATCAGATATTAATAGAGCTTGGGACACTATTAGAGAAAATATCAAATTTTAACCAAATAGAGTCTAGGTTATTATGAACTGAAGAAGCATACGGATGAAGGATGCTCAGTATTTAAAGGAAACAGGCCAAATTGCAGTGGTTACAGGATCCGAGTGAAATAAATGGAGATAATTTGAACCATATAAGAAGCAAAGCCAACAGGCATTTCAGGAATAAAAGAAGGAATTTCTGAAAGACAAAATTGATGAGCTTGCAATGAACAGTGAGAACAAGAACATTAGGGACCTGTATAGAGGAATAAATCAATTTAGGAGGGGTTACCAACCTAGAAGTATCTTAGTGAAGGATGAGAATGGTGATCTGCTTGCACATTCCCACAACATTTTGAATACATATTGAACAAATTATACCTAAATTAAATGCAGCTTGCTATGCGATGAGATCAATTAAGCCTTTTATGTCACAGGAAACATTGAAGATGGTTTACCATGCCTACTTTCATTCTATTATGAACTATGGATTAATATTTTGGGGGAACTCTTCACATAGTGTAATAATTTTTAAAATACAAAAGAATATAATAAGAATCATTACAGGATGTAGAAGTAGAGATTCATGTAGAGAATTATTTAAGAAATTAAAAATTCTACCGCTTCAATCGCAATACATATTATCGCTTCTCCTATTTGTTGTTTACAACAAAGATAAATTCAAATTAAATTCTGATGTCTATAACATGAATACTAGACAAAAATATAACTTCCACCTACCCTCATCAACTTTATCAGTATATCAAAAAGGAGTCTACTTTACTGGCATAAAAGTGTTCAACAATCTGCCACAAAGTATTAAAAACTTGGGCAATGATACTAAAAAGTTTAAATCAGAGTTAAAGAATTATCTACATGCTCATTCCTTCTACTCTTTAGATGAATACTTCAATGTAAATAGAGAATGATGTAAAATTAAGTTATATTAATTTTTAAGCTAAAATTGCCTGTACTTATGTATGTAACCTTTTGACATGTTCTGTATCCAAAGGTACTAACCTGCTTAGGATTTATAGAATGTAAATAAATTCAATTCAATTCAATTCAATAGGTTTAAGAA
The DNA here is from genome assembly GCF_002891405.2 of Cryptotermes secundus. Taxonomy (NCBI): domain Eukaryota; kingdom Metazoa; phylum Arthropoda; class Insecta; order Blattodea; family Kalotermitidae; genus Cryptotermes; species Cryptotermes secundus. The sequence goes on from NW_019738362.1 coordinate 18,312, forward strand.
CTACTATTAGTTACTGAATGTACATAGGGTCAGAGATGTTAGGCAGACAGAAATCCATACAGCTAAGCCATTGGTACCTGATACTAGTCCTTCTGAGGTTGAAATTGCTACTGCAAAGTTCAAGTTATAAATCGCCAGATAGTGAACGAATTCTTTTAGAACTGATTCAAACAGGTGAGACATTATGGTGCGAGATCCATAAGCTCATCAACTCTATTTGGAATCAGGAAGAATTGCCTGATCAGTGGAAGGAGTCTGTTATCGTACTAGTTCACAAAAAGAGTGATAAAACTGGCTCTAGTAATTATTCTAGGATATCATTGCTATCAACTTCAAAAAAATTTTATCCAATATCCTTCTCTCGAGGTTAAGTCCATATAGAGATGAAATTACTGGGGATCATCAGTGTGGGTTTTGACATAACAGGTCAACTGCTGATCAGATCAGCTATTCACAGACTTCAAGAAACCTATGATTCAGTTAGGAGGGAAGTACTGTACAATATTCTCATAGAGTTTGGAGTACCAATGAAACTAGTTAGGCTGATTAAAATGTGTTTAAACGAAACATATAGTAAAATCTATATTGGTAAACATTTATCTGATAATTTTCCTATCCAGAATGGTCCAAAAGGAGATGTTTTATGATCACTGTGTTTCACCTTTGCTTTAAAATAGGCCATTAGGAATGTCCAGGAAAATCAGGTGGGACTGAAATTAAATGGGACACGGCAGCTGCTGGTCTATGCCGATGATGTGAATCTACTGGCTGATAACACAGATACCATAAAGAGAAACACAAAACTTTATTTGATGCCATCTCATCACCAGAATGGAGGGCAAAATCATGACACTAATATAGATAACAGGTGCTCTGAACATGTGGCACAGTTCAGATATTTGGGAATGACAGTAACAAATCAAAATTTGATTCAAGAGGAAATTAACAAGTGACTAAATTCAGGTAATGTTAGTTACCATTCAGTCCAAAACTTTTGGTCTTCTTGTCTGCTGTATAATAACATAAAAGATTAGAGTACACAAAACTACAATTTTTTGCTGTTGGGTGTGAATCTTTGTCTCAGACATTAAGTGAGGAACACAGACTGAGAGTGTTTGAGAACAGGGTGCTAAGGAGAATATCTGGATTGGAGTTGAAGTGATGACAGGAGGCTGAAGAAAACTGCATAATAAAGAGCTTCACACCTTGCCCTCTTCACCTCTATTCTTCACATTTTCATTTAAATATGTTACACCAGTCTTCTACATTCCCCCCATTTGTTGAGGGACACACAAACAAATGAAGTATATTTTGAGACTAGTATTTTGTGATAGCATGAGAAGGCTGATCTGCATACAGGTTGCATCTCTGTTTTGGGACTGAAACTCTGTTTTGGGACTGCCCACGGCTTGAAGTCCAGGCTCCTCTTATAGTCAAACGACTAACATGTTCTTTATGTCAACCTAATGCTAAAAAATGAAATTTTGGCATAGGGGTATTAAACTGAAATTACACATTATATCACATACTGCTGACCTGCTCTCTGTGCTCTCTTCATCTTGAACTGGTTCCTTCCACATCATATTCCTGTTTTCAAGCAGATAAAAATAATATTATTGAGGTGATAGTGGTTGTGTCCACTCACCCCACTGTAACAACTCTTCGAGCTGACTTGTTAACAATTCCATCAGCAGCCTCCGCTTCCTCCTCCTGCTGAGAATCCAGCTGAATGACTTCGAGATCATAACTGGGACCATGAGCCAATTGTTCTCCTAAGTAATAATTCCACACTTCAAGACTAGGTAGGGCAGACTGTGGCCTCAGAACCTGAAGCATGAATCACTCGGTTAGAAAGCTGACAAATTAAACACAGAATGTTCAGGTATTAGGAAGCCATACTTCATAACTGTCCTTTAAGTCCATAAATAGCTGATTTACTTTCCCAGTAAACATCCATTTATTTTTCAATACCTGACAAAGACTATCCGATATGCAAATTCTATCTGATCAGTAGTTGCTCTATATCACCGTCCATGCTGACACTCCTAAACAATTTCATTTACACAGAGTTAACCAGAGATTGCATCATAATTTAACATTCACAAATTGAAAATCCAGAAACAACATCAGTTTCAAAGTGCCAGAACTGGCACACTTTACAGTTTTCAACTTGTCAAATACATGAATAGATTCCTTCCAACGATGTAGCATTCTTCCTCATTCCAAATAGTTAATAACGTTGTGCATTTCACAACATAATGTTTTACCTCTACTTGGCTGAATACCTAGCAATGTATATATACTTCAACTTTAACAAGCAGTTTCTAACATAAACTGTAAAGAAGCAGAAGAAACCTTACAGGATGCTCAGAGTCAAGTGTGTACATGAAGTTGTAGAACAGTGGTGACCTGGCACTCTGCTTCTCAATGTAGTCAAACACAGATTGCCCTAGGTTAGGACCTGCATTGCTGCCTGCCAGCCGTCCCCCTGAAACAGAATACCCCAGTCGTTTGTTTCGTGAAATAAATAATGCACATGAAATGTCTGTTGTTATTGTTATTGTTATTATTATTATTATTGGAGGGGGTGGGTTTCCCCATGCACCGCGACCAGTGGTCTGTTGTACGTCCCCCTGTGATATTCTACCAGTCTCTATACCCTACCGATACTGGTGTGTACCATCAGTCCCAACTTAGCCAGCGAGTTCGGCTTCTACTGGCTCAGCGGTATCTAGATGCTTCCCCCATCTACCAGAGGCATTAGAGACTATTGTTGGGCAGGAAACGTCCTTGTAATTTGGCTCAGAGACCTCCATGAGGCATGAGGTTCTTTTACGTGCCGTAAAGCTACGACACAGGACCCACGGCTTGAAGTCCCTCCCAGAGGACTTGTTCCCTGAATTTTTCTGCCCTTAAAAATTCCATGACCTCCGCCGGGTTTGAACCTGCGTACCTTGAGTCATGAGGAAATGTCTGTTAGATTAAGGATTAACATCCATTTCAAGCTTCTATAGTTCAAAACAGATTGAAAGAAAGGGATCATTCACACTGGGTGTTGCTTCCTTACATATACTAGTTTAAGCGAGAAAGTACTGTGATGGTGAAAAAATTAAGATTTTGATGGATTATAACATTTTAACTTCTCTCTCTCTCCTCCCGTGAATATGAGTGATTTTTGGTATGCTATCTGTCTGCCAGTCTATATGTATGCATGTTCACCTCGGTAGCACCCAAACAGAATGATGAATTTTATTCATATTTAGCACTCACAAGTTTGTCATACATCAGTGCCAGGTGTATATGGACATTCCAGCTCCAAAAATAAGGGCCTAAACCACAAAAATGGCAGTTTTCTAGAAAATTGGTCTTAACAGTTTTTATTATGTTTCAGTAAATTATGGAGATCACCTCCCAAATAACACTACATAGGCCATAAGTACACTGCTGGTTCAAATGCGAAACTGGCTTTGCCAGCCAGACTGATTTTATTCTTGTTCAACATTCACTGAGCAACAATAAATTTTATTCCCATGGTATTGTAGTCAAGGTCAATTGCGTAGAAAGCGCGGGCAATGTCTGTGCACTGTGTTATGCTACCAAGGAAATGCAAGAGAATCAGAAATTCTGTTAATAAAATAGTAAAACACATCTCTCTGAAGCAGGGTGAATTTCTCTGCTTCAATTAATTCCATTAATTATTATTATTATTATTATTATTATTATTTTGGAGGGGGTGGATTTCCCCATGCACTGCGACCAGTTGTTGATCTATTGTGCATCCCCCTTTAATTATTCTACTAGTCGCCATGTCCTTCCAGTACTGGTGCTCGCTATCAGCCCCGTTCTGCCAGCGAGGTTGGCCCTCTCTGGCAGTGGTCCCCGATACTTCCCCATCTACCGGAGGAATTGGGAACTACTTGGGCGGGAAACTTTGCCTAACTTTGCTCAGAGGTCTCCTAGAGACATGAGGATCTTTTACGTGCCGTAAATCTACGACACAGGACACATGGCTTAAAGTCCCTCCTGGAGGACTTGTTCCCTGAATTTTTCCGCCCTTAAAAATTCCACGACCTCCGCCGGGTTTGAACCCACGTACCTTGAGTCATGAGGTGGGAACGTTACCCCTAGACTACGGAGGCCGCTATTTCATTAATTACCTGTCAGCTGCTGTATTTATAACCAATCATGCAATGTAAAACGTATTTTTTTTTCCTTGGCACTACAGCCCCAGTGGGCCTAGGCCTACCTCCATGAACTTCTTCGTGCACTTCAGTTTTTTTAGTTCTTACACATTCGGTAGGACTCCTTGGGTGGGTGATCAGCTCATCGCAAGGCCTCTACCTGTACACAAACACAGAAAAACGCACACAAACATCCATGCCCAGAGTGGGATTCGAACCCAAGATCCCGGCTTCTGAGTGAGAGAAGACAGTGCATGCCTTAGACCGCTCGGCTACCATGACCGGCATAAAATGTAAATACTGACTGAATATTATACCACTTCTGAATCACATCAATGTTTACTATACTTTAAAAACATACTAAAATTAATGGAACAAAGAATGCCAACAATCACTTCTGTTATGCTGCAGGTACAAAATAATTAATATATTGGTGGAAAGATATTCAAGCTACTTACTTGACAGCCTATTTCAAATTCACTAGATTGTTCAAATAAAGATTACAGTCACAGTAACTGTAAAGATAAAGATAGTTATTACAGAACCTTCATTTTAGGTCACACACAAGAGTTTGTGCTACTTCCCATTTTTGGCAGGGGGAGCACAGAGTTAGTTCTGAGTTTATGTCTGTTCATTGTGAATCAAAATGAAAACTTTTTAAGCAAAACCCCTCATATGAATTATCATGGCCAGTGGTTCCAGAGATGGGACAGACACAGTAACATGTAATATGATCTTAACCATACCTGGATATACTCCCTCATCATCTGAGCCAGTGTCCACACTTTTGTGATGTGAAGCCAACGATCCACGCTTATCTTCCACAGCTGCAATACCACACTCCACCCTCTCCAGTTCACAGTCCAGGAGAAAAGTGCGGAACCGACAAGATACTGAGTGGTATGCCAGGAAGCGGAGATAATAGTCATTGAACTCAAAAGCCAACGGGAACTGTTTATGGACCTATTAAATAATGATAAGTTATACACTCTAATGTCACAGTACTCTTACACTGGCTGAATAAGGGTCATCTGATGTTTAAATAAAGCAGTAATATGTTACACTTTATAATAAATGTACATTTTGTCAATAAGTCTTACTTGATGAACCACATCCAAGAACTGCAGGAATGTAGGAGCAAAGCCACTGGCTTGGGATGTGGCAGCTAAGTTGCTGCGGTGACTGAACCTGTGTCCAAATCCCAACCACTCCTTCTCCACCAGCACTCTGAATCCATCCAGTGTGCGGTAATGAGGATCCAGACATAACTGCGCTAGTGATGACACCTATGAAATTAAAAGAACGTTGCATCAGAATCTGCAGATATGTTAGAAATGACTGATTTGATACCATATAAATAACAAATTTCAAATGAGCTGGGATATTAAAAAAGTGCAAACTAGATTATCACAGAAGAAAGCAGTCTTCTGGGATTTGGCACCGTGTATATGTGGTGTTAACCGACGTTTCCGAGGAACGTATCGCCCCCATCTTCAGGGTAGAAGAAAAAGTATAAGAAATCTGCAAGCGACAACACCGTGAGAAACGGTAAAGCAGACCGTTTACCGTTTCTCACGGTGTTGTCGCTTGCAGATTTCTTAAACTTTTTCTTCTACCCTGAAGATGGGGGCGATACGTTCCTCCGAAACGTCGGTTAACACCACATATACACGGTGCCAAATCCCAGAAGACTGCTTTCTTCATAGTCACCGCCGTGAAAGCCTCAAATCTTACATAGATTATCACAGTCCTCTGAAAAGTGTTAAGTAATATGTTTATGTAGTTACTATAGGATTCTGACGATGGTGTATAACACAGAGAGACATTGGGTTTTCGGACTTTATCCATTGTCCTGGTTTTAAGATAACTAAGAAAAACACGACATTTCGGACCAGTGATTGAGGCTAGCTCTTTCTAAGGGACCCAACAGAATAGGTGTTTTCTCTCACCTGAGGATGGAAACAGATCCAGTTTCCGAAACGTCGTCTTTTCCTTAGTTATCTTAAAAACCAGGACAATGGATAAAGTCCGAAAACCCAATATCTCTGAATATGTTTATGGCTTATGTAAAGAAAACGAAATACACCCCACATACTTGCGCAGTTATGTCCCAGCCTTCCTCCAGGCAGATCATAACAGAAGAACCCTGGACATCCAACAGATCCACCACGGCTCCAGCCAACTGCATAATGTTCTGAAGCTGTTGAAGCCATTCTGAACTTTCTATCAACCTGTATACAACCATGTTTGGACATGGGTCAGTCAATCAGTCAGTCTTTGTAGAAAATTATGAAAAATGAGTCTCATACTCAAAATCAATATGAATGAATGAACATTGATATGAGGTCTATTTAGGATTCTCACAACAATGAGCATTAAGACAGCGGTGTTCTAGAATGCAATGCTAAGTAGTTTGCTAGATGGTTCTACCTAAATACTCAGCATCACATCCCAGAAAGCCACACTCTTAAGGTTGGTTGAACACTGTTTCACAAGTTGGATCACTGTCAGCATAATGAAGACAGATCTGTATGGAAGTTGCTGTTCCTTAGCAATTCAAACCACATGGCTTTATACAGCATGGTAAGCTTATGCACATTCCTCAGCTGCTGGATAATAATACCAAGATGTTACATGTGAGCCAACTCAATATGGAAATTAAAACAGCAGCAGATAAGAACTATTTTTAACAAGCAGTCACGATGCTTACTTTCCTTTAACACTTCAATTTGCATAGTGAGGTCAGTAACAATTGCATCTTATAAATTATACAATTTCTTACATATGATTTATAATAGCAAAAAATAAATTTCCCCAATATACCTCAGTTTCACAGCAGAGGCGTATTTATAGTTCTTGCCATGAATGCACAAGTCCAAAATTTCACATACTCGTAGCTCAAATGGATCACTAGTTACAGCCATCAGACCAAAAAATATATGTGCATTTCATGTAGTTCCCATGTAATTTTAAATCCTGTACAAAATATCTTAATAAAAGGTTACATATTTTTAACATCTGATTTGTTTCATTCTGGTCCATCACACTAACAATTACAAATATAAATCACTCCGTCCAATGTGACCTGTAAGTTTTTTACTACATGAAAACTTAACACCCTTACATGTTTCGGTCTCTGTGTTGTTTTCACAGTGAAAACAGCACAGCAGCCAGGAGAAAAGCCTGGACGATATAAAGAACCTCCACATCAAGATAGCCAGGTGGCACATTATCTGCCCCATATAAGAGGGACGATGGGAGGACGAACACGAGCCTGCATGGTTTACGAATTTTAATTATTGACAATCCAAAACATTTTTAATTAGCATCAAGAAATTTTATACAATTTTATAAAATACTTTACATNTTTTAACATCTATTAACACACAAAATTTCAGGGCCATTCACATGGAATGTCAGTCTTATCTCATTAATTTGTTTCATATTACTTTTTATTTGTTTATTTAAAAAATAGAGAGCAAAGGTGTCCACCATTTGAGCTATGAATATGTGAAATTTTGGACTTGTGCATTCATGGCAAGAACTATAAATATGCATCTGCTGTGAAGCTGAGGTATATTGGGGAAATTTATTTTTGCTATTATAAATCATATGTAATAAATGGTATAATTTATAATACGCAGTTGTTACTGACCTCACTATGCAGATTGAAGTGTTAAAGGAAAGTAAGCATTGATGTTCTAACCAAATTTCATAACATCTGTCAAATGATTAAAATTTTCTTTTAACATCCTTTGTCTGATCGAGGCTTGTTCAGACGAAATGTGTTCAGGGATTGTTCTAGTCTACCAACACTGTAAACAGATTTCATCTGAAGCATCCTCACACATGCCGTTACTCACTTATGGAAACTCTGCTCAGGCTCAAGGTTTGGTGAACTGGGGATACAAGCACGCATCAGCTTCTTGAAAGCTGCCTTCGTGTGTCGCACATCGTAATACTCTACTGGGATAAAATCTGCCTTTGGTGCTGACTCTGTCTTCACACCCTAAATAATGAAATATAATGTAATGGTTACTGAGTCACAGATATACAGCACAGGATAATACATGTAAATTAACAAAAACGTACAAAGTGACCTCTTCCTTGCAGCACACATTCACTCCTGATCATTTCAGTAATCATGATGTCTCTCTCAAATGTAATAATCTTGGAATATTATCAATTTCTTTGGAAATATCAATATGGCAGGCTCTGTAAGACTAACACTTAACATAACATTCAGCAGTTTTCTTGTAAATAAATTACCTTTGCTGTCGAACGTTTGTGCATAAGTGTCAGCCCAATGCCAGAATGACAGTGAACCCTACCTTCATCTGGGCCTTTTCTCCCAGGATGTAAAGTGCTGCCCTCTGGAAGGTCTGGACACACTCGGTACCAGAATCAGAGTCAGCCGAATGCCTCGGATTACCACGGTGAGGCACAGACAGTGTTGTTAATGATCCTTGAGAGCTATGGCGGCGGTCTTTTAGTGAGCCCCATCTCCCGAAACTCTTAGGACCCTTGCCTCCACTGGACCGTGGGAATACACTGGAACACACATAAGTTTCACTGTAACAAGTAACAAAACATACCATTATCCACTATACCTTGATGCACAGTAAATTTTGGTACAAGAGAAAATGGTAGAGTAGAAAACACTGCAACATTATTTTCAGCTGGAAATTCTTTTCTTCATCATCCAGAAAGACTCCATCCAAAACATAACAAGTATACGGAACTCCATGAGTGCGGGTTGTGATGTAGGGATATGAATTTATTTTTGTTTGCAAATTTCTATTATTTAGCATATACAGAAATACACTTGACCCAATAATCACGGGCAATTTAAGAGGAACTGATGAATAATACATTCTTAGCCCTAGTATATGTGTATTAAACTTTTAATACACAAATTATACAGGGGGGTCCAAAAAATGTACTCACTCTTTGATAGTCAATATCTTTGGAACAAAATTACATGTAGTTAAAATTCTTGTGTGGCAGTGTAGTGTAATGTTTTCTCAACAGAGGGCAAAGGTCATGAGTCACGTCAGTGTCGTGCCGCGTGCACGCCGCAAGCAGAAGACAGCAGCAACAATGGCTGAAAGGTTGTTCTTTGAGCAACGCAAGTCTGTATTGAAGTGGTACTGGAAGTATGAAAACATTAAAGAGGTACAACGACAATGGCAGAATGAGTTTGGAACTCAGCCACCAACACGTTGAACAATTGCCCGTATTCGGGATAAATTTGAAGCCGACGGTACTGTTCATGATGTGCATAAGCAAAGATCTGGGAGACCACGGATAGTAACAAGTCCAGCTTCCAGTGCTGTGGTGTTGCAACACTTTACACAATCACCGCAAAAAATCTGTGAATCAGTGTGCACGCAAAAGTGGGGTAAGCTGCTCAAGTGTACGGTGAATTCTGAAGGCTGCAAAGTGGGCGTACTTGGATGACAATCTACCAGGACGATGGATAGGTCGAAGAGGTGCTACTGAGTACCCACTACAGTCAACAGAACTAACACCTCTAGACTTCTATCTATGGGGAACCTTGAAGGATGAAGTTTATTGACAAAAGCCAGCTACACTGAACACACTATGAGAAGCCATCGAAGCGTCATGTGCAGCCATCACACCGGACACACTGACAGCTGCAGTTTGCTCAGCAGTTCGGCGGCATCGACGCTGTTTAGCCACTGATGGTGGTCACTTCGAACACATACAACAACAACTCTCTCTCTCTCTCCACACAAGAATTGTAACTACATGTCATTTTGTTCCAAAGATACTGACTATCAAAGAGTGAGTACATTTTTTTGGACCCCTCTGTATATTAAATGAGTAAGGTATAGAAGGCAAATTAAAGAGTGTATTTATCAGTTTTCCTCATTAATCTTAACATTTAACAATTATCAATAAAATATCTCCCATAAACATTTCTAAAAAGCAGAATGAGTGAATTTCATAAAGGACCTATCAAGGTTGAAGCTTTACTTCTGAAGTCTCACCAAAATAGTACTCATTACATGCAAACAGGAAGACCACAGATAACAAAGACTTTATATATACGAAAAACAAAAGCTACAAAAAATGACATTATGTACCTAAGAGTCCCCATGGCCTTATTGAATGGGTTAGCCCTACGAGACACTTCTGGGGTTAAAGTGCCAGAACCTTGCGCATGATCTTCAGCTGCCAGTAGCAGAGAATCAATACTGAGGGTACTATCAGACATGTGCCAGGCTGAACCTTGTCTAAGTGCAGACAGGGGCGTAGCACAGACCAGTGCTGATAGGTACCGTTCCTGCTCCACGGATGATGTAGTTTCTGAAGTGGAAACTGCAAACAGCAAGTTAAAATTATACAAAGAATCTCTGAACATATCTCAAAATATCTGATACTTAAGCAGCATGGGGCCTGCGCAAACAAATGCACAAATCATGTGAACCATAGTCCCAGGTTTTAATGCATATTGTCAAGTGTTTAAGTGACTACAGATAGAGGCTGGATTGGTAATTTCATTTATTGACTACTTACAGATTGTAACTACATGTAATAACACTCTCACTAATTCACACTCTTACAATTCACTACAGCATGCATTAAATCACTTCAGTTTGCTGTGTCTTCACCAGTATTTCTCTGGTAACAGCTTCGAACAGATGTTCCCCTTACTTTGGGTTCCTGAACTATCCCCGTGCCTCAGCTACCAGGTTCTAACAGAAACAGCTCACAACAATTGAACTGCAGCAGTCCTCTGACTGCTCACCAACCAACTCACTTCACTCCACTGTACTCACTAACTGAACTGAACTTGGTAGACTGAGTCATACAGCCTCAGAGAGAACACACAGAGAACACCACCAGCAATATCTCTTCTACTGTTGCGTGAGGTCACTGCAGATGTGATGTGTTCCTCTGATGCATGTGTACTGGCCATTACCTAGCCAAAGGGTCTACATGCTACAACATCACTGAGTCAGGATCTAACTCACATTATTCCCGTACACAAATTAGATCCTCCATACTCAATAAGGTCTAAAGTATATTTCAACTTACCCTAAATTTTAAGTTTTTTCTTTCTTTTAGGATGACAACACCAACATCAAAACTTAAAAAATAATGAAAACATAATAAATAAATAAAAAGGTTCACTTGAAACCAAAAACTATCATCCAGAAGAAGAATTTTCAAATGTAAGACCTTAGAAATATGCTTTAAAAAGATAACATTTCTACAGAATGTTACTTGCCAGTAGTAGATGGGTGACTCTTGAGCATGCCCATGACACCCTTTCCATGATAACCTGCACCTCTAGCAAGTAACGCTCTTGTCCGAGGATGCCTCCAAGTGATGCTTGGGATACGACCATGTCGGTAGCAACGACAGAATCGGCGGATACTGTCATCTGTTACACCCACTGGCATTACTAGCAAGGCAGGATAACTATCAGACATAAACAGAAAACATGTGTAAATAATATCAATGCACAATTAAGATTAATGAAATTCTAAGATCCCATTAAAGAAACTGCGACCATGTGAAACTTAATTTTATCTAACTTCTAATTCAATTTATATGTAAACGTTTATGTGGTGCTGTACACTTAAGGTCCGTTTGGGTAGCAACTGATATAGACAGTAACCTGACAAAAACTTTAGAGATGATATTTATTTAACACTGAGGTAATTTACCTGGGATCTATGAAATTGATTTTTACATACATGTGGGAAAATCTTAAATAAGGGTCCCACTGCAAGACTGACCTATATGCTGTGCTAATTTTATAGGTAAACACTCTTTAACTGACAATAATTATGAACTCTATGTCTATTGCATTAGTAATGTAAATTACATATCCAAAACATTCTCTACAGAGAGTACCAAGCGAGGAACAGTAAAGCTGAATAAAACTCCACGAACAATACATATTATATGGTTGTGTGGTCATGACAGTTGTGGATATATGGATATTCAATCAAGCACCTGACTTTGTACACAGATAGACTGGCTGGCTGCACACACTAACTGCATTCTGTCCCAGCATTCCCTCCCTCCCCAGCTTACTTTGTAAATTCACAGGCCCTTTCGTGTAATATTTATTATTTTGGTTTGTCAGCAAAAAAAAAAGTATGTATTAGATACATCATGACGTTCATAACATGTTTCAGCCTTTCAGCCAATATCAGGTTCAAACTCAGTTGTTAACTAACAACTCCCTAAGTTTAGCCACTCCAACCATACCGTACACCATACATTGCCAGCATTATCTGATTACTCACGTTCGACACATCATATAAGTGCTGTTGACAGTTGTGATGTCCCTCCCCAGCTTACTTTGTAAATTCACAGAACATATGCTGACATGGCCCTTTCGTGCAATATTTATTATTTTGGTTTGTCAGCAAAAAAAAAAGTATGTATTAGATACATCATGACGTTCATAACATGTTTCAGCCTTTCAGCCAATATCAGGTTCAAACTCAGTTGTTAACTAACAACTCCCTAAGGTTAGCCACTCCAACCATACCGTACACCATACATTGCCAGCATTATATGATTACTCACGTTCGACACATCATATAAGTGCTGTTGACAGTTGTGATGCGAAATGGCTCAGTGTGCTGTCGGGAACCTGAGTTGGATGACAGGCTACTACTAACGAGTCCAAGCCTGTACCAGTCCCTTACGTAGCTCCTCTCTGATAACCTTTCTAGCGTCTTGGCATCAGTAGGTGCTGGTGGCACCAGTCCTGGTCCTGGCACTTCAAACTCATCAACTGCAGATTACAAAGATTGGACTGTCACAAAAATTTACATAACCTGCAGTTACAAAGCCTGACTGACTGCCAAACTAGGTGCAGGGTAAATCACAATTGGCATATACTTAACATGTCACCTATTTTCCACATAAGTACACACAGCCTTCGGCCAGCCATAGTTTTCTTTTGTCCTTCCATATAGTTATCATAACTGTCAAATATGTGTCACTTCAAAATATGTTAATAAAATATCATATGGACAAATGAATACATTTCATTAAAATCTTTGTTATTAATTTTTCCACACTTGTCCCACACCAATTTATGAGTGGGAAAATACATTGTTGTTGCTAATAGCACAAATGATGCACCATTTAAATAAAGCCACTTTAAAACTTCAATATAAAATTCTCACCTGAGATGTCATCATCATGCCCAAAATCACCAGGGTCAGTAACTGGAAGACTCATGCGACCAGGGGATGTCAGGTACTTGTTGCTACTATTCATGTTTGGTAATACATATTTCTGCCGCTTTGAGGAAGTTTTGGGTTTAAATCCAGCTTTCCGAGCTGTTTTTAACAAGGTCTTTTTGGCAAATCCCCTGCAAAATTACAAATATTGGGCAACAGTCAGAGCAGTTATCCAAAATCCTAATAACTTTATAGTCTGAAACACAGTCATATGTGGCAGTAGTGTTCCCATCTATGAAATTCTCAATACAGATAATCATATTGGTATTAATGACGGAGTAAAAGAAGTACAAAGATGGGGTGAGCCCTAACGGCAATCACGCAATTAGTGTCAGAACATATGTAGTAGGTAAGGAAATGGAAAGCAGAAATTAAAGAAAACACACACACAGAAAATAAATTACAAAACATCTATAAATCACTCTCTAAATTTTTCTCTCTGTATGTCATGCCAGTTTTCAGCTAGTTCCAGTTGGAAGGGAGCAACTAGTCTGTGAACAAACACATAAAGAGTCCACACAAATTCTTTGGAAACTGCATTATACTTCCCTTCTTCTAATTGGTAAATGACAATAAGGCTTGCCATCACAACACATTCCAAAAAAAGAAAAATTAAGCTGTTGAATTTCTTACAACAGATATAGAATTCTCCACAATATGTGCAGTGTTGTTTCTTTTAAATTGTAACTTATAAAAAATAGAACACAACTTCCTATTTTTACTTGCCTCTTCTATAAAATATAAGAAAAATTCTAACTTTGTGAAGTTTCCATGTGGTGCCTTAAAGATGTATTCATAACACACTTTCTATGCAAACAAAATGAAAATGTTTTCAAGACATATTCAGAGCACCTTTGTTGTGACAGACAGATGTGTATCAGCATGTACATACAAGACCACTAATGATTACAGTATGAGTTAGGGACAACAGAATATGGACATTAAACAGACTTTCAGACTTAGTTTTGAAAGTTTCATTTATCTTAACCAGTGAGTTTGGAAAAGTAGTCTTGCACTATACAAGGTGTGGCAATAAAGAAACCGGATTCATGCTCTAACCCTTTATTAAAAAAAAATCAGACAGTCGAAATGTTATCCCCTTCAATGTAGTCCCCTCCCCGATCCCTACACTGCTCCATGCGAATTTTCCACTGTTGGAAGCAGTGCTGCAGGTCATCTTGTGTTATGCTCTTCAAGAGTTGCGTCGCTTTTGCTTTCACTGCATCCACGGACTCGAACCTGGTCCCTTTCAGCGCAGACTTGATTTTTGGGAAGAGAAAAAAGTCGNGAAAACACAACTGTACAATGTTATTGACATTACCAGAATTTGGAAGGACATTTTCTAGAAGTGCCCACTGGAGAACTGTATAGACATAAAATATTTACAAATGTCTACAAATTTTGCATAAAATGATTTCAGTGAAAACTATACAAGTCAGTGTTTAAAAATGTAACTTCGTCTTCAAGTACAAAGCAAACAATATGGCATACAGCCTCGACTCTGAGCATCAGCGCAGTTTCTGCCTCTGAACTTGTAATTTCACACATAAAGTAGAGAGGCAGAATAAAGGCTTTACATACTCCCTTTAAAAATTAATCCCTCAAGTAAGTTCCTGAAAATCTTCAAAGGAGGTCACTGAGCCAAATTACAGATGTTTCCCGCCAACAGCAGTCTCTAATACCTCTGGTAGATGGGGGAAGCATTATAGATACCTCTCAGCTACTAGAGCCGGTCTCGCTGGCTGGGCGGGACTGATGGTAAGCACCAGTACCAGTAGGATATAGAGACTGGTAGAAATCATAGAGGGAAGCACAATGGACCAATACAGGTCTAAGTGCATGGGGAAACCCACCCTCTCCAATAATTAACTAACTAATTAAGTTTCTGAAACCCCACAATAATTGCTCACCACACTGTCACTACAGGGGCTGTATGCACATAAGCATGCACTTTAAATATATTTTTACAGCTGCTCTCTGTTAATTGTAGCTTGTTCCACCAGCCTTGAAGTTTCTTGCCATCTACTCTTTTGCCTAAAAATTGTTATATGCAGGCATAAAATATTTCTTTTCACAACCAGTGGTCCTCAGGCTTGTTGGTCAACAAATACACCACTGCCTCCTCTGGTTGTAAACATGTCAGACTGGCTAATATGGAAAATATTGCCAAGTATAACAAAACTTATGTGACCATAAAATTCCAAAAATAACCTTAATTCTGTTGGAGAGCCCACAAAATATGGGAAACTACTGAACAGCATGTGAAGAGAATGTCACACATCAATTTAGATATCACTCAACAGCACAGAGTAATAATGGTAACATAAGTGAACTGAGACACATAAGTGATGTTCACTCACTTGAGAGTAGCGTTCTTCTCCTTGCCCTTGTGTAATGGTGTTTGTGGTACCACTACCTGCCCAGTAAATGCAAAGTGGTGAAGGATATGAGGCGGATGGCGAACACGGTGCACCAACTTTCGGAAACTTTCAATATTCTCAGGTGTTACCTCCTCGTCAAATGCCAGCTTCAAAAGCTGATGAAGTAAAGAGAAGTAAAAGTTTAAATTAATCCGAAGCTGTATACTTGTATACCTGGAATCCAATGTACAATACAGACAGTGCAACACACTGCTGCTCTACCTGGAATGTGCAGGACCGGAGCTGGAGTCCTTCCTGAAGCCACTGATCCAAATGAGCTAGATACTGCACCGTAACTCGTTTCTCCTTGGTTAAGGAGGTGACTGGGAAAGATCGCACAACTAACTGTTCACATGCTAAGAGAAAAGATAGAAACAGATCAATGGAGTTCATTGCAGAAGTTCTTATTCAAGTTTATGGAAAGAGAACAAACACAATCTAAACTTACCAAAAGGATCACAAGGCATTCCCTTGAATATAATCCGATAATTTGTAAGGAAAATAGCTCCCTCAGCCGGCAAGAGAGGGGGGCCTCCCAATGAACCACCGGTACCCTCCTCACGTCCATCAGGCAGCAGGTATACCCGTAAACCTTCCATAACAGCATCTTCACCAGGCAGCATATTTGGAGTGAGGATCTTTGGCTGGAAACCAAGACTCCACTCAGCACCAGTTCATGAACACACAATTCTCAGCATTTGTATGCATGAATAATACTTCTATACACCTACTTCAGTGAACTAAAGAAGCAGTCTACACTCTGAACAACAAGCACAATCCAGAGCAAGCAAACAGTCCATTAAACTATTTTAAGCTGCTCTCCATACAGCCATTTCCTACTGAAAACAATTATGCTTGGCTTGGTGCAAGTAATTTACTAGTCAGGGAAAATTATTTAGCTAATTCAAAAAATATATCTGGACATCTTACCTTCTGAATGGGTGGCAACCTCTTGGATTCTCTGTGGACTGCTTCCAATGTCTCAATGTGCATGTGAACAACTCCAGGTACCATTTGATGCAAACTGCGCACATGCTCTGCACTGACTCCACCTTCAGTGCAGACTTTGTCTACAAAGCGAGACACCATTCTGATAACAGCTGCTCCCATTTCACCTGGGTCTTGTTCTTCAAACCCAGATTCTGCATCAGCACTATCACTCTCTGCCACACTGCATCATACAACACATCACATCCACAGTTAACAAACAGACTGTTGAAGTTGTGGTATGACATGTGAATTCCAAAACCAAGGACCATGCTGCTACCTATTTGTAATGCTGTTGCTAGCCCTCTCATCATCAAACGCTGCATCCTGCTTGTGCATCCGACAGCTACTGTCCAAAGGAACTAACAGAGAAACCATTCTGTTGGCATAGTGGATAGCCTGACTGTACAATGTGGACTCCTCACTGCTCACCAGTTCAGTCTGCTTCTCTGCAAGATGACAAATGTAAATAGTTACTATAGGATTCTGACGATGGGGTATAACACACAGAGATATTGGGTTTTTGGACTTTATCCATCGTCCTGGTTTTTAAGATAACTAAGAAAAACAAAATGTTTCGGAAATTGGATCTGTTTCCGTCCTCAGGTGAGGTAAAACACCTATTCTGTTGGGTCCCTTAGAAAGAGCTAGCCTCAATCACTGGACCAATGATTGTGATTGTGGCTAGCTCTTTCTAAGGGACCCAACAGAATAGGTGTTTTCCTTCACCTGAGGATGGAAACAGATCCAGTTTCCAAAATGTCGTGTTTTTCTTAGTTATCTTAAAAACCAGGACGATGGATAAAGTCCGAAAACCCAATATCTCTGTGGGACAAATGTAAATGTTTCATTCAATGAGGTTCAAATTTTATATTTTGCTGTTAGGTATCAATATTACATTCACCATTATACTGCTACTAAAATTATTTCAATGTGCAACTACAGAGAGTTCTTATGAGTTTTTAATGTTTTGAATCACACATTCTGAGAACAAAACTACTGTTACTTTCCATTACCGGAACCCGTAATGCCACTTCTAGGGTCAACTACACACTGAGGTATTTTAATGCTCTTTACTTTTTATTTTGATTTAGGATAGGTAAGAGTTGTTCTTATGCTTAATTAACTAAGTACAACAGGAGGAAATTAGGCAGAGCTCCACACATTCTTAATCTTGACAAGGTGGAGGTGAATAATTTAATTTATTACCTGTTATGAATTATCATATTCATTTTTAGCATACTTTCCTTACATAAGGGAAAAAAGTATGTTTATGTGATCACAATATATCTGTGTGTTCCACCTTTACACTTTTGAAGCAGCTGACCAGTTTTCATGAAATTCACAGACTATCCTTTCTACTTGTCTCAAACCATGTATATTCTTGATGCAGACAATGCCTTTCAAACACACAAAATGTAGTAAGTTCTATGACTACAGACTTTTTTTATGAAGTTACCTGGGTCAAGATTTGGCCAGATTCTCATCTGTTCTGCTGCAATTTCTAGTGCTGAAGGTTCCTGTGCTCTGGTGAAGCCTGATCTTCTGTCTTTCCAAGGAAAGTCTTTGTTCTAGGTATGAAAGGCATCAAATTGGTTTGACATTACATTGTACTTTTATAAAACAAACTCATACATACCAAAATGATAAAACAATGTACACTGAAATAATAACAAATTAAGAAATATGTACCACCTTCATCCCACTTTTATGCTATCTATGGTTAGTAACAAAATGAATTCATAAATACAAGCTCGAAGGCATTACTTACTACTTGCACAAATTATTGTTATGGTGATCAAAACACGGACTGGTGAACTATGAAGCATGTATACTGGAGATGATAAATGCAAAACATGAAAGGCACAGACCATTTAGGAAACCTAGGCACAGTGGGGAGAATAATGTTAAGATGGGTCTTACAGAGACAGGGTGTGAAAGTGTGGACTAGTTTCATCTGGCTCTCGACAGAGTCTAGTCAAAGCTCTTTGTGAAATAACAGAGTTCGGCTGATTTGGGTGCCAGGCCATGAGGGTACTGCTGGGAATGAAACTGCAGATCAACCGCCAAGAACAGGATCTGAACAGCCGTTCATAGGACCTGAACCACCTTGTGGCATCTGAATTGGAATACTGCTGGGAATGAAACCGCAGATCAGCTGGCAAGAACGGGATCTGAACAGCCGTTCATAGGACCTGAACCAGCTTGCGACATCTCAGTAGGAGAGTACTGCTGGGAATGAAACCTCAGATCAGCTGGCAAGAACGGATCTGAACAGCCATTCATAGGACCTGAACCAGCTTGCGGCATCTCAGTTGGAGTTGCCAAGAAAGCAATCAGGGACTGGACTAACAGAAATCACAAAAATACACTGGGAATCCACAACTGGACTCAAACAGGCAAAGGGGTTTATATCAGGACCCTCTGCCAAAAGAACGAGGGACCTGTTAAAATTAAACAGAGATCAATTAAGATGGGTGGCAGGATTACTTACTGGATACTGCCGCCTGAAAGGAAACCTTTCCAAACTGGGACTGACAGAGGAATCAACTTGTGAAAGGTGCCTACAAGATGAATCAGCCACACACATCTTATGTGATTGTGAGGCTACAGCTTACTTAAGATTTCGCCACCTGGGTCAATTCTTCATGGAACCATGTGACTTTCATGACGCCCCCATAAATAAAGTCCTACATTTCATTCAAAGTGTAGGATTAATAAAGGGTCAATCCAAAGGGGAAGCACAATAGATCATTGAAGGTCATGGTGCGAGGGCCGGTTTTTATGGCTCAACCCTCATACTCATACTCATACTCAAGCTCTTTGTGGATATTCCAATAAACCTTCAGGTTTCACAAAAGGCAAGGAGTTTTGATAAGAAGCTGAGCAACTACTATCTTTTCAAAAAGGACTCTTCTCCATGAAATTAGTTGGTTCTTTAATAGCCAGAAAATATTCTAAACAGTATTTTTCTATCTCACCACATACTCCCCAAATAAATACATTGCTAAGTTAATGGTGGTGTCTCTACATACCTCTCTTGGACTGAGAGCTGTGTCACAAAGGTGATGGTTCGGTGGACTGGTCTCTATCCTTGGAAGATACAGTGCCTTAATATCTTTTTGTACATCTTGATAGAAGGCTGCCTCCCAGAACTGCTGGTTCTGCCATACTCCATGCTCCTAAAAATAACATAGTGAAGAGCATGTTTAATGATACCATGTTCTAACTGTAT
The DNA here is from genome assembly GCF_002891405.2 of Cryptotermes secundus. Taxonomy (NCBI): domain Eukaryota; kingdom Metazoa; phylum Arthropoda; class Insecta; order Blattodea; family Kalotermitidae; genus Cryptotermes; species Cryptotermes secundus. The sequence continues at coordinate 38,374 of NW_019738362.1, forward strand.
CACCTTTCTTGAATTGCATCAAATCAAAAGCCAAGCAGCATTGCAATGGATGGTCATGATGTTTTGTAAAAGAAAGGATTCTATACCTAAACTATGCGGCCAGTTTACCTGTATGCAGGTGTACGCAAACTGTATAACACCAGTGCAAAGTTTGCGACAGAATGCTGTGGCCAATGGCAAGAGGGCAGCAGCTACTCCATGCTCATCCATAGCAGAATCATCCTGTAAAGTTTACGTCAGAAGAATTGTGAAGTCATGCATTGTTGGTATGAAATGTTTAAACTACTGAACTGACACTCGCTGCTAAACATAATATGAAACTGTAAATTGGACAGACATCACCAGAAACAGCAAAGGTTACAAACACAATGAGACCAGTCTTAAAACTGACTTTCATAGAGACTGCTCACCAGACACATACATGTGCACAGCTTTCCGTAACTACTTTTTCATGTGATCAGTGCACAAGATGCACAACATGAAATGCAATGGCAAGATTCTATGTGTCCGTCAACCTGCCCACCCACTATCCATATGTATTTCTCAACTCCAAAATTACTTGACAGATTTAACTGAAATTTGCTAGCAGCATTACCTGCAATGCACAATTCATAAGTCTCACAACTAAGTCGAACTGCTGGTGCTCCAACATGGCCTTGTTGCCAACTACATGCTGTGCTAACTCAGTACAAAGAGCAAGCCTGGCAGCCTTTGACTTCAGTGCACGAAGAACAGCAGGAAATGTCTTGCGTGCATCAGATATCTTGTTCTCAAAGATGCAGTTGATGCAATTGCGTAATACCTGAAAAAAGGAGGTAAATGAGAAAACTAAACCAACACTGAGAATGAACTAACATAGTGTGACAGGCCGCTCCATAGCTCAAGCGGTTAGTCGCTGGCTTCCCACTGCGGCAGCCCAGGTTCGATCCTGGGTCTGGTCAAGTGGAATTTGTGGTGAACAAAGTGGCGCTGGGGCAAGTTTTCTCCGAGTTCTTCGGTTTCCCCTGCCAATCTTCATTCCACCAATTGCTCCACGATCACCCTCACCTATCATCTGGGGCTGGTACAATAGGCCAGAAGTGGCCGCAGTACAAGGGACTTAGTCTCACCCCACTAGCAACAACAAAAAATATTATGGTAACATAACTTGAATGTCCAGTAAAAGCTAATACTAAAGCCTGCTACTGGAAACCATCCTGAACTATCCCAGCCACACAATCCATCTCCCTAAAATCTATCGTACATAATGTAATTAACCTCTAGTAATTAATTAAATGATTTATCAAAATTATGAAAAATACAAACTATGCTTTGTCTATCACATGCCTCTACTAGACTGGCCACATCAGATATTTGGGCACTTCTATGAAGTCTTGATTCATAAAGAACAAAACTTCCTAAGTACTGACAAAGCACATGAATGCAAAAGAGCTGTGACCTGTCTCTAAAGTTACCTCCAGGCGACGAGCTGAGTTGCTGACTATGTGACGAGGATCATGGATATTAGAAATGTGTGGACCCATTGGAACAATGCGTGGCTGCACTGGCCTCATGGATGATAACCTGATAAAAATAAAACATTCTCTATTCAATGTATCTCCTACAATACCAACATCACATCTATAATATGCAGATCAGGACACTGCTTTTAAATGTGAAATAAGCACGCAATACTAGAAACAATATATATAGTGGTATTCCATTCTTCTCAGGTGATCAGATACATAAAGGCTGAACTCAAAACCTATGTTCAGAGGCTTGCTCTGTTACCAGTATCAGGACTGGCTCTTACAATAGATACAAAAAAAGTTTCTGAAATATTGGTTTTTAGGGCACCACATGATACAACCAAACACAGCTGAGATTTTATCACACTTTTTCAATGTAAGAGCTTCAGATCTCGTACACAGTGGTAACCGAAAGCCAACTTAACTGAGTCTGTGTAAACTAATATATGGTGAAACCACTATTTAAGATATTTTGGGGGACCAGTAGGTTTCAACACTAAACTGAAAATAACCTTAAACTGAAGAAATTTAACACTAAGATTATTGACTTAAAAACACTGAACCTGGATGTTAAATAGGAGAAAACCTGAAATCATGGAGTAATAAATGAGGATTAGACCATACAAAAATACAGACCAAGTGCAAAAAGGTGCCTATTATATGGGTATAGAAATTTTCAATCATTTACCGTGTGACATAAGGGAAGTGTTATATGATGTTAAAAATTTCAAATTAGTTACTACAAATTTTTTCTTAAAGGAATCCCTTTATTCAGTAAAACAATACCTTGAATGGGCAGCATAATTATGAATCATACATAGTGTAATTGTTCTTCATATTACCTATTTACAGCTATGTTATTCCTTTGTATATTATTTTTGTGTTAGTATGTTTTATTGTATTATATGAAATATTGTTGTGATTGATACAAATAGTGTCCTTGATTACATAGTGTTATTTATTGACAAGGTTGTGTGTTATAACTGCTACTATCGTACTCATTTTTAATAATGTACTACTTCTATAACCATGGAGACCTGTTATCACTTGTATGGATTACTTGAAGTATCAATCAAATAAATTATAAAAAATAAATAAAAAATTACAGTATTCACAAAAAACTCAATATAAATATAACTTTGCTTTTAATGTCAAAGTGCACATCACATGACTTTGTTATTTCTATCATGAATACCAAGTGACATCAGCTATTCAAAACAACACATTTTTCTCTTCGCAAAACAACTGTAATGAATTAAATAAAGTTCTGGTATAAATCTATGATACATTCAAAGGAACTAAACTTTGAATGAGACATAACATTAAACACTGTATATACCCTAAAAACCATAAGACTTCTCTTATTATCTGTGCTGAAACTGACACTGTTCCACCTAACAAAACTGATGAATCCCTTTCATTTCAGTAACACAGAATGTTCTAGTCCTGACAGAAATTAATCCATGCCATGAATGATTATCAATCAGGCAAAAACAAAAGAGTGGCAGGATAAAAAACATAATGAGAGCATGAATAATTTTGAAAAAAGTAATATTTCATATCCCACTGCCAATATAGGAACACACGTCTGTAAGTAATTAAGAAAACTGCGAAATAATATCCCATCTGCAAAAAAATTTTATGAATCAGTCTCAGTAAAGTGCAACTTTCAATATTTTTACTGACAGATATTTCAACTAGCTGGAAAATGGTATTCATCAACTGTTCACTAACTGAATTGCTTCTAATCTAGAGCAATCAATATAATTTCATGCATATAGCGCAATTTTAAGGCAGCAGCAAAGTAGCACATATGGCTTCAAAAAGAAAACATGAACAAAAACATAAAACAGCATAACGACAGAATGAGAACTTCAGTGTGGTGAGTGAAAACAATTACCATCAGTTCTAAATGTTACATGCTGTTCTTCTGATGACTTCCCATAACTTGTTGCAGTTCTTTTCTGTTAACTTTCTGCACAGCCTGTATTTGTGATTTCACTTCTGGACCAACTTCCAGCACACAGCAAAGAATACCCCTCATTCAGCTCCAGTGTCTCATCTAGTGTCTTGTATAATGTGTGTGTGCTCTGCACCAGTAAATTTTATCCAATGACATCCCCTCAACATGAGCACAGTTCAACCGACACTGCTTCACTGTTCTGCCCTTCTTTCTTGCAACTGAGAGTTCAAAGTCTCCCCAACCATGTGTCATGTTACAGTATTTATAAGGGTAAAAGCAAAGCTTGCCAGTCACAGTAGCCGAGTGGTCTAAGGCACGCACTGTCTTCGCTTGCTCGAAAGCTGAGATCGTGGGTTCAAATCCCACTCAGGGCATGGATGTTTGTGTGCGTTTTTCAGTGTTTGTGTACAGGTAGAGGCCTTGCAACGAGCTGATCACCCACCCAAGGAGTCCTACCATATGTCTAAGACCTAGAAAAACCAAAGTGAACAGAGAAGTTCATGAAGATATGCCTAGGCCCACTGGGGCTGTAGTGCCAAGGAAAAAAAAAACAAACAAAATTTTCCCTGTGCTTAATTAATCAGTTATCATTACATGCAGGCATGTGGGGGAGGGGACAGTTTCTCCTTTCTTGACCTCAGCATCAGATGGAGGTGAGTGGTCAGCTTCATGCCACAGGCACTTCACATCCCAAGGAAAGAGCCCCTGGTACCCACTGGACAGGAGGCTGTGTGGACCCCAGAGCCAGTGTGGACCCTATAGAGAAGATAAAAATCTCTTGCCCCTACCAGGAATCAAACTCCAGCCATCCAGCCCATAGCCTGTTGCTATACCAACTGAGCAATCCTGACTCCCATTATTACAAGTATACAACCCAAATCACAAAGTGAAAACAAAACAGTTTGGACTTCAACATGAGACATGAAACAATACATCTCTGTGCAGTCAGTGGGCCAAGCAAAAACGATCACATGGACTCCTTAGACAATTTTTATCATTTTGAAAAATAAAATGTAGGCACTTGTGTTGTGTGCAGCAATAAAAAGCAAAACTGAGATTTTTAAGATCTGTGAACTTCAAGTGAATATGACCAGCATAAATATAATGAAACTGAAAAAAATTCCAGTTGGTTCAAATATCCACTCAGACAGTGCAACACTCATTTCCACCTCTCATCGTAAATTATAAATCCATATTCAAGAGTAGAGAATGTCTGTTGGAATGGACACAGCACTAGTCTGTATAGCATACAGGGACCCACAGAAGTTTCTATGGGTCCAAGAAAATGCAATTTTGTCAAAACTATGCTGAAGGCCTCAACACTGAAGAATCCTTCTCATATGCAATTTAATGAAGCATAAGCAACATATTGCCTGCATTAATTTTCTTTTAAGATTATGTGAAATGATGCATATATGTAAGCTGGGATTATGATAACAAACTGAAATTATTTTCAGTATTGCAGGCACTCACCAGGAAATACAAGTTCTCACTACATCAATGTTACACTGTACAAAAACCAACATATAATATGTATTTTAAGATTCTTACCATGCTAAATCACCAGCACTACCATGGCTAGCATGAAGAAGATAAAAGAGGAATGGCGCATAATTTCCCATCCTACTCTGTTATCATTTACACACTTCACTAATAACACACATGAACCACAGAAATGCTTCAAGAACCAATAGTGTCAGAAACTGTTGCATACTAAGTGAATATAAAGTATTATTTTTCTTGGTTTTACTTATGTCCACCAGAAACATAAAATGTCTCAGAAATAAGTACAGTAAATTGAAGGGTGAGTGCTATGGTCCAAATCAATGAAAGCAGTTTATAAAAACGTGAGTCTGCAAATGCTCCAGTATGGATGCATAGCCATTCAAAGGTGTTCCTGGAAACAGTGGGGCAGTAGAACTCCAGTTACATAAGCAGATTATGATGTGGAACTTCTAAAGAAAACCCGACTTGGGAGAGAAAGATGTAAACACAACTGATCTTTTATCACTAACACTTTCCCCACTCAACAACAAAACAGTCACCATGGTGTTCCTTCTAACAGTGGCACAGCATAATTTCAGTAAAGAAAAAAAAAGGTATCCCTGTAACAGGCCGTGGAGACCCATAGGGTTGTGACATTGCGGTTCCTACGTTTATTAGACAATTGGCTCATAGACAGTTGGGGGCGGAGTCCAGTTGAGTCCACTCGGCACAGCGGCCACTGATTGGCCTATTGTACCTGCCCTGGGTGATTATGATGATGGAGAATTTGGTGGAATGAAGATTGGCAGGGGAAACCGAAGTACTCAGAGAAAACCTACCCCAGCGCCACTTTGTCCACTATAGATCCCACTTGAGCTATGGCATGGCCTTCGGCTCATAGATGGTGGCAAGGTTGTCAGCCCTACGCGCCAGCCACCCTTTACCCCCAAGAATATTCCAAGAACATTCCTGGTACTCATTTCTGTTAGAGGCTGAGTTGACCCCAGGGCCACAGTGCGGCGGGAAGGATTACATAAATAGAAAAAAAAAATTCAATGACCTCTTCAGGACTTGAACCCATGACCTTCTGGCTTGTAGCATAGTGCCTCAACCAACTACGCTACCGCGTCTCACTTCAGTTACAAAATTTATTTATCCACTAGGCCAGTAAGCAGGCCTCGTTTTAAACAACTGTATGACAAACTTTATCAGTAATATCAGCATTTAAGATATAATGCAGCAAGCAATTGACTACAAATTCAGTCTTTCAAGCCAAAAGTGCTGTTACACCATTCCTGTGCAGGAGGTAACAAATGTTGTCAAGGTTACAGCAGATACTCCAACGCCAAACAACCTCAGCAAGACAAGCTTCAGCCCATGATGCATGGATTGAGAGCCACGCTGTAAAATGGCACGACTGCTGCAGGCCAAGGTAGACCAACTTCGAAAGCACTGCAGTTTCTCCAGTATCCACCCCCCCCACCACCACCACAACTGGGTCAAGAAATTCTCTGAAGGACGTTCAAAAGTGGTAGATGATTCCCGACCAGGTCACCCTGTTCAGATTGTGACAGAAGTAACTGCACAGCGAGTAGAATGGTCCATTTTAAGTAGAGTTTACACAGCAACTATGCCACTGAAGGAAGAGCACTTGCTTGTGCACACAGTTCACTGTAAATGGACACCTGGTGTCACATACTATAGCATGTGCTGCCAACTCAGTAACACTGCAGACACATTGGTATACGAGGGGGGACCCAAAAATAACCGGAAACGACCTGTTGCGCGCACATGCTTTGTAGTTACGAGTTGTGCTGCTAGGTGGTGTTAGGTGGGGGTCTCCCGCGACTGTTAGTGAACTGGCATCAGTCTGAGTTGTGTGGTTTGTCTGTGGTGCTCTGTTGTGTGCGTTCCTGTTTCAACCCTTTGGCGATTAGTGAGATGGCCGACCAGAAGGAACAAAGAGTGTGCGTGAAATTGATGAAGATCGTCGAAAGACCATTGACCAACTTTCTGAGGAAACAAACATCTCATGGAGCACGGTCCAGCGAATTTTAACCGAAGGTTTGCACATGAGACNCGCACACAACAGAGCACCACAGACAAACCACTTAACTCAGACTGACGCCAGCTCACTAACAGTCGCGGGAGACCCCCAGCTAACACCATCTAGCAGCACAACTCGTAACTTCAAAGCATGCGCGCGCAACAGGTCGTTTCCGGTTATTTTTGGGTCCCCCTTCGTAGTATGGGAAAAGTGGTAAAGACAGGAGAGAAGTAGCTAGTCATACCTTCAACTCTGAACTCCAAATTCTTTTAACAGTGTCCGCAGAATAAGTTAGTCCTGCAACAGAAGTTCTGCTGCCATACTTTTGCTGGAAACATTTTGAATGGCTATAGCTCATTATTAAAGCATTTCCAGACTCATGTTTATATAAACTGTTTCCACTGTTTTGGACCATAGCTCACACCTCAGAAGGTCTGCTTAAAGGAGCAACCAGGCACCTTTTGAGATCCATCAAGACAGTCAAGGATTGATTCATCACTGCTATAACGGGTGGTACTGCTTATCCATCACATACAATTTCTGGAGCAGATATGTGACAGTTACAGCAAAATAAAATGCAGTGTTCGAAGTGACATAACAAAGCGCATGGCGCAGTGTAACCTTTTGTGAATTGTCTTATGTTAACTTTGATTTGTTACACCCATCTGTAACATGGCTCATAAATTACCAACAATCACTGTACAATGCATTTTGCTCTTTGATTAGAATTAACCTACAGTTACTTATTGTTAATTACTCATTTGTAAAATAATGGTTCTTGCTCCAGTTCACAAGACCACACACTGCAACAAGAATCAAGATGACTGTTAAGTGAACCTGCAAGAATTATTAAAGCCCCTTACACTCCCACACGCATGGAAGTCAGTAAAATATGCATATTCTCAGTGCAGGCACAAGAAACAGGCTGCACAAGAGAGCACGTAAATCGCTCAGTTGGGATATAAACTGCTGCAAGGGTTGTGCTCAATTCAGAATACACTGTATTCAGATCAACCACATTGTAATCTATTTAAAGTAAGTTCAAATGACAGTAATTTGTTATATGAATGACTGGAAGGAATTCCATGAACTCTAAATGAACACTAGACCAACATTCCAGAGTGTTGATACTTACATTGACTTAAGGTTGTTTTTGGCAAGTCCTTCATCAATAATTGCTTGCACTTGAGAAGCACTGACTGAAGGGAAGGGCAGTTGGTGAATACGTGCAAACGCTCCATCGGGCGGTTTCAAGATTTTCTGAACATACGGCTGAGGATTTGGATTTTCATTTGTATACAACTGCTGTGCAAGTTCCTGGCAACAAACACAAAGTATTTTCATCTAAGTTCTACTCTGCAGATATCCTAAGTACCATGCCAGTCTGATCCTGGCTGGCTGCTGATCATTCAGTACCATCTCATCAAATGGCTTATAGATAACATTGGGTATAAATACAAAAGACATTCATACTTAGCCAATCAGTAATGATCCAAACTTAAAAAGTCAGTACAAAATGTACTGTAAAATACTGTCAAAAGTCATTAAGGTAGCTAACAGAATAATTATAATAGCCAAATTCTAGAATCAAATAATAAAATTAAAACCACCTGGGAAACTGTGAAAGTTGAATGAAGAAACAAAACTATTAATGAAGATGTACGAGTATTGAATATTGATGGGAAGTCCACTCAAAATCCACAAGCTATTGCAAGTGTATTTAATGAATACTTCCTTTCATCGATTGAGAAAATATGTCAACAACAACAATAATCCAATACATTAGTTGTCACATGCTTTTGATAGTTACTTTTCTAATATAAACCTCAAACTGTCAACAATTGTCAACAAAGGTAGCAGGTTCAAGTCCCGATGAGGTCATTGGGTTTTTTTCAATTGACCTAATCCTTCCAACTGCACTATGGCCCTGGGGTCAACTCAGCCTCTAACAGAAATGAGTACCAGGAATTAATTAAATAATTTTTCTGGCTGACAACCTTACCGCCATCTTTGAGCTGATTGTCTAGAAAATGTGGGAGCCTCGACGTCTCACAACCCTATGGGCCTTCAAGGCCTGTTACAGGGATAGCTTTACTTTACTTTTACTTACTTTTATTAGTTAAAGAACAATCTGGATTCAGGAAATGGTTAACAACGGACAAATCATCCTATGAACTAACCAATTATATTTTAAGTGCTCTTAATGATAAATTAATTGTGGGAGGGATTTTTTGTGGCCTGCTAAAACCTTTTGATTGTGTTAAATCATGATATCTTATTATCAAAATTAAATATCTAAGGAATAATTGGCAAAGCTAATGAATGGATCAAATCATACCTCAAAAACAGGTACCAAATAGTGGAGATAAAAAACAAAAATTGCAGTCCCAATGCATTCTCAAACCTGGCAATTATAAAATACAGTGTTCTGCAGTGATCAATTTTAGGTCCCTTCCTTTTTATTTCTCTATAAAAATTATTTATCAAAAAGTGTCAATAAAAATCTAAAACAATTTTATTTGTGGATGACACTACTTTAATATTCAAGAACCCTAAATCTGAAGATTTTAAAAATGATATAAATTTTGTATTTCTATGCTTATAGGAGCTGGGATAGCATAGTCAGTATAGCGACATGCTGTGGGCTGGAGTTCAGGTCCTGGTAGGGTCAAGAATTTTCTCTTCTCCACATCTTCCAGACCAGCTCTAGGGCAAACCCAGCCTCCTATCCAATGGGTACCAGGGGCTCTTTCTCCAGGGGGTAAAGTGGCCAAGGCTTGAAGCTGACTACTCACCTCCAGCTACTGCCGAGGTCAAGAAAATGTGGCCCCATATATCCACTATCCCATACACCTTCATGGTGTAATGCTTAATTAGTAAAGAACAGAGACAGCTTTACCTTAGCTTATTTATATCCCTAAACAGGCAGTTTGAAGCCAACAAACTCTCATTAAATTCTGATAAAACCCATTACATACAATTCACAACCAATTTGACCTGGTCATCATTTATGCCAATAAATTATCTCTAAAAACTTGATACAAAATTCCTTGGAATACATTTCAACAGTACACTGTCCCGGAAAATACATGTTAAGCAAATTGTACCTAAATTGAGTGCAGCTTGCTATGGAATTCAATTCAATTCAATTTATTTTTTTGTTTGTCAGATCTACATTTGGCGATGGCGCCTCCAGATATAGAACACGTCAAAGCCCAAGTTACAATAAAATTAATCCAGCATAGGATTTACAGAATGTAAATAAACCAAACTCTCTGAAAAGTACTTACATACTGAAATGCTCACTATCAGGAAAATCTCATGGATTACAATTACATACGTGTATGTTTTCCACTTTCCATGTCCTGTTATTTCAACAGTGCTTTTAAGGCCCTTTCAAATCCAACCTTCAAAGGGTTAAAGCTGTAATAAATAACTCTGCATTTTCATCTGAAATATCAGAGATTCTGCGCCTGTCACTTCGATATTACTGTATTTTCCTTCAGGTGGGAACTTTCAAGGAAATATAATTTCATTCATTGTCCAGATATAATCTGAAAGTATAATTCTCTAGCACAAGCACGTTCTTCCTCATCTCTTCAAACCAGCTGGTTTCAGGTATGCAAACTGGCAAAATTTGCACAGAAGAGTTTGGCTTCATGTGTGGTTAAATTATAAACATTAAGATGCCTTTGTACATTTTAAAGACTTGCTAATAACACCATTTTCTTTGAAAATACACCACATTTTGAGAGGTTGACTATATTCCCATTTTCATGTGATCGGATGTCATTATACAGACCAATTAATTTTATTTTCAAGAGAAATGTGACAATCAGAACCAAACCCAGAACTCTTTGTTTGTTAATTTAAAATAGAACCACTAACTACATTTGTCTTGACACTGTCCACAATGATATGTAAGACCTGTGACAAACATTTTGGAACAGCTTTCCGCGACATTTCTACAGAATAACATTCAATAAGTAGCCCATAAATTACATATTGTAAAGTAAATTGCTTTTTCATGAACGGGAAAATTATATATTGGTAAAAGAAACCTTAAAAATAGGAAAAAGATAAAAGCTGACAAATATACAGTTTCTATACAATTATACAAATGGTATAAGCCAAACTCAGCCAAACAAAACATGCACCTTTAGAACGATCTCACACTGACACAGTACAGACAGATACCTGTATGTGAACTAGCAGCATGCGTTGGTCCTGCACCTCAAGGCGCAGCTGGTCCCCTATACTGCTGTACAATTCATCCCAAACATCACATGATCGCCATGGCGGACCTCTCTCCGACACAAATCCAGTGAAGAACATGCAGTCAAGAACTCGCGTTGCAAAGTCACATTCCATCAGGGCTCGTTCTCCCAGAAATGCAGCCTATTCAAATGGCAACAGGTTCTATTTTATCATAATAAATATTGTTGCATTTGTTGAAATTTAATAAAAAAATTTTCTTACATGTTAAAGGACAATGTCTATCATTAATACAAGCAATGCTAATGAAGCTAAAACTCAAAATAACAGGCAACAGTTTCATTATAAGAAGTTTCAATATTGTATTTAAATCCTTTACAGTCCAGAGCTCACACTCTGCTTGTCTATTTCCAATAAACTGCCAATGAGGAACCCTGATACATAATACAGTAACATGCAGTGCATAAGAAGTCAATAGAGACTTCTGCAACTGTGCACTAGTTTCACAAATATTACATACATATGGTGTTTCTTACGCTCCAAAAAGCAGCGATCTTTGCTTCACAAACTGCTTTAAGCCATGGAGCAAGGCCGGGCCATAGCTCAAGCGGTCAGTCGCTGGCTTTCCATCGCGGCGGCCCGGGTTCAATCCCGGGGCTGGTCAAGTGGGATTTGTGGTGGACAAAGTGGCACTGGGGCAGGTTTTCTCCGAGTACTTCGGTTTCCCCTGCTAATCTTCATTCCACCAACTGCTCCACAATCACCCTCACCTATCATCTGGGGCTGGTACAATAGGCCAGAAGTGGC
>NW_019738362.1:50406-54612 GCF_002891405.2 Cryptotermes secundus
AGTACAAAGGACTTAGTCCCATCCCGCTAGCAATAAAAAAAAGCCATGGAGCACAGCTGAGAAAGGTGGACAATGACATGATATTCTACACTAATCCAACAGGAAAAAAAGTTCAGTGAAGTAAGATCTAGAGATGTGTTTGGAGGCATGGTTTAGCGCATCCAGTGTGTCATCAGCACAGTACTGTAACTTTTGTATGGAAATTAGTTTGATCAAAATATATTCTTAAAAATATCCTTGGGAAAAATCATAACATTAAGGTAGCTAACAGATCCTTTGAAAACATGGCCAAGTTAAAGTATTTGGGAATAACAGTAATAAATCAAAATTTGATTCATGAGAAAATTATTAGCAGATCAGATATGGGTACCATTCAGTTCATGACCTATTGTCTTCTCACCAGTTTGTTGTCCAAAAATGTAAAAATTAAAACATAAAAAACTACAATTTTGTCTGTAGTTTTGTACAGGTGTGAAACATGGTCTGTGACATTAAGGGAAGAACAGACTGAAGGTATTCTGAGGAGAATATTTGGACCCTAGAGGGATAAAATAGGAGGCTGGAGAAAAATGCATAATAAGGACCTGCATAACTTGTACTCTTTGCTAAACATAATTAGAATGATAAAGTCAAGAAGCGTGAGATGGGCAGGGCATGTAGCACACATGAAGGGAATAAGAGGAAGGCATACACAATTTCTGTGGAAAATCCAGAAGGAAAGAGGCCACTAGGAAGACTAAGGCAGAGGTTGGAGGCTTATGAGGAAAAAGGTGGGCTGATATGGACTGGAGGAGACAAGTGCAAAGCTCTTAAAATAAGGTAATGAACCTTTGGATTCCATAAAACGAGATCTTTCTCTCTGTCACTCTGTCTTGACCACCTCTGTGGCTCACCCACACCTTCCCATCCAACGGTATGAAGGGTTCCTTTTTCAGGGTAGAGTGACCAGGGCATGAACATAACCACTCATCTTAACTCTTTGACTGGCACGAAGGGTATTTAAATCCCACCCCTGTCCTGGCAGGCCCTTTAAACCTTATGTCGCTAAAATGCATGTAGTTACTTTTTCCTAAACAACTTCAACAAAAATTGGTTTTTAAAAACGAAATTTTCAGTAACTAATTAAAATACAACATTTTATGTAATAAATGCCTTTCCATACCTCTTCATTAGTTTTTCTTCGTGTGATAAACATTGAAACATGAAAGTTTGCAAAGAGCCACACCACAGCCTGCACATATAATACTTGTTTCTTTTCTAAACTTGTGCTTAGCACTCACACGACCCTTTCTCAGGGCAACATTCTTCTTGTTACTGGGAGGAACATGGGCCATTTTGTGAATTTTCAAGCCACCCTCTAGACAATTTACTGGCTCTTTCACTGGTGTTCTTTTCAAGGTCGAGGTCGGAGGCGTGACTGCACTCGAGTCTGACGCAATAGATTCATCATCCACTTCATTCCTTGACTCTTCTCCCTTTCCACCCTGTTTGTTTGGTTCAGTCATTTTTCTACACAGTCCAATATAAAATTTTTGAATCTGTAATTTCTCTTCTTGTATTTTTAATTTGTTGTGTTCTTTTTGAATAGAATGAAACTATTCAACCGCAAAGACCTGTTTTGTCCATACCATGGGTGTGAAATAGGGGCCTAGTGGACAAATATTNAAACATGCACAAAAACTATCATATATATGTCTTTGGTTGATGAGTGCCAAGAGAGCAAAGAAGGGAAGAGATTGTCAAAGCGTTAAAACACGCCAACGCCAGGGAACGGCTGGCATCGACCGGGCGTTAAAACACGCCCGCGCCAGTCAAAGAGTTAATCTACAGCCAACAGTGAAAAGAGACTGGAGCTATACCGCCACTCTGCTATACAACATTCCTGACATGGTGCTTAATTAATAATGCATAGGTCACTTACACTTCACAACACTGTATAATATAATTATTACTTTAAAATGTCATCCTTTCATAAAAGCAAAAAAAAGGAAAAACCCACACATTTAAATTCACATATAAATACCTTATGAAACGTGATGACAGGACGAGGGTGAATGCGGATGATGGTTAAACAGCTCCGATATCCCTGAAGAAGCTGAGCAAATGTCCTCATGAACACAGAACGAATTTCTTTGTCCAGCATTGCAGGCTGAATAGCACGCACAGCCGGGGGTGGGAATGCATGATCTGCACAACACAGCTCAGGTTGCAGAACCAGACTCAGTGACTCCTGCATGTGACTCAAGAGGGGCTCAGGAAGAAGAGGTAATGATACACCATCAGGTACTGAAATGGAACCACCGTCCAGATCTGCAATGATCACATCCATCTGCAACATAACATTAGCGAATCAAACGCTATACTTATGCAGACACATAGATTTCTCAGTTGACATTACTTAACTGCATGGCATATCAAAACAGTGGCATAATGGTAACAAATGATAAGTCCTTTCAAGCTGTCAAGAAACAGCTTACCTTTCCCTTGTTTCCAGAGGAAAACTCAATGATGGAAATAAAATATAAAACAAATGGAACCATTCATATTTTAAATTCAAATCTGTTTCAAATTCCAACTTGTACACATCACTTCATGTCACAGGTACAAAAAGGTCATAAACTAAACTTAACATTCATTGCAGTCTAGAACTATTTAAAGATATTTCTGATCTCTGTCAACACTACACAAATTATTCTTTAAAAATTAACTTTCTCTTTCAAATATTGTGGCAGCCCTGGCAGACCAGTAAGATTTGAAGTTATCAGTTTGTGCTTGGATTCTATTAACAACAAATCTCTACATAAAATTTCATAAACACCTGCACATATGAATTGCATAAGGGGCTAGTCCAAAGTGAACTGCAATTAAAATCCAAGTGCCTATTTAACGATGCATAAATATCAAATTTCATAAAGCCACAGTAATATATACAGACAGACAGTGACAGCTTGAAAGTTCTATGTACATGATGGTCAAATTAAAACCAGTCACTGACTCACTCACTGATGGAGCTGAGCCCTTCTTGAGAAGCTGCTAATTGTACAGCCACTCAAGAAATTCCCAGCATTTTATGGAACCTGAAGGTTCACTACCATGTTCACAAGAGCCCTAAACTGGGCCCTATAGTGAGCCATATCAATACAATCCATAACATCCCATCCTATCTCTCTAAGATCCATTTTAATATTGGCTACCCAACTATGTCTTGGTCTTCCCAGTGGTCTCTTTCCTTCTGGCTTTCCCCCCAATATTTTATATGCATTCTTCTCCTCCCCCCATTCGTGCTACATACCCTGCCCATCTCATCCTCCTTGACTTGATCATTCTAATTATATCTGAAGATGAGCACAAGTTATGAAGCTCATCATTATGCAGTTTTCTCCAACCTCCCATCACTTCATCTCTCTTCGGTCTAAATATTCTCCTCAACACCCTCAGTCTATATTCCTCTCTTAATGTCAGAGAATAAGTTTCACACCCATACAAAACCACGAGCAAAATTATAGTTTTGTATATTCTAATTTTTTTTAGACAGCAGACAAGAAAGGTTCTGGATTGAATGGTAGCAAGCATTACCCCGAGTTTAATCTCCTCAATCAGGTTTCGATTTGTTATCATCATTCCCAAATATCTGAACTGTGCAACATTTTCAAAATATCTGTTACCTATCTTTATGTCATGATTTTGCCCTGTATTTTTTTTACGAGACAGCAACATATACTTAGTTTTCTCTGTGTTTACTTCTAGACCAACCTCCTTACTAGTATCAATTAAAGTTTGTGTGTTTCTCTCTATGGTATCTATATTATCACCCAGTAGATTCACATCATCAGCATAGACCAACAGCTGATATGTCCCATTTAATTTCAGTCCCAGCAGGTTTTCTTGGACCCTCCTAATGACATATTCTAAAGCAAAGTAGAAAAGCAGTGGCAATAAAGCATCTCATTGTTTCAGACCATTCTGGATAGGAAAATTATCAGACAAACTTTACCATGTTTCCTTTACACAAATTAAGACCAGTTTTAAACTAACACTGTTCACTCATCTATATAAGAGGGACAGTTGTCTAGTGCAGTGTTCCGCAACCGGTGTGCCATCACAAGGTGAAAGGTGTGACGCGAACTTTTACCTATTGTAAGAAATTAATTGTCGAATTTTATTCGTTTTATTTTATCACATTTACCATGTTTCATATGCTTGTAT